>NC_041219.1:82742576-82770750 GCF_002837175.3 Physeter macrocephalus | reverse complement strand
GCGAACCCGGTTCCCCTGCATCGGCAGGCGGACGCGCAACCACTGCGCCACCAGGGAAGCCCTGACAAAGATTTTAAAAGTAGAGGCTCTTCCTAGCAAGCTGTGAAAAGACATGGAGGAATCTTAAATGCGTTTTTCTAAGTCAAAGAAATCAATCTGAAAAAGCTATACTCCGTATGTTTCCGATTATATGTTGTTCTGGAAAAGACAAAATTATGGAGACAATAAAAAGATCAGGGTGGATGAGGGGTGGAGGAGTGGGTAAAGATGAATAAGCAAAGCACAGAGGATTTTTAGGTAAGTGAAAATATTCTGTATGATATTATAATGATGGATATATGTCATTATACATTTGCCGAAACTTATAAAATGTACAACACAAAGGGTGAATGCGAAGGTAAACTATGGACTTTGGGTGATTATGTTGTGTCAATGTAGGTTCATCCTTGGTATAAAAATGTAACATTCTATTGTTGATGGTGGGGGAGGCTATGCATGTGTGGAGCCGGGGCTATATGAGAAATCTCTGTATTTCCCTCTCAAGTTTGTTCCTCTAAAAAAATTAAGTCTTAAAAAAATCATATAGGAAGAAAAGTAGAGGCTTTTAATTCAATAAAGGGAACACTTCTCTGCATCTTCATTTGGTATCCATGCATCTAATTCCAATATGTATTTTTACTATCTATTGATGATAGTAATTTTCCATTTCTATAATATCATTTTACTTCATATTTTCAAGAGAGAGTGATGAAAAAATATATAGATAACATCTTTGTCAAATTTCCAATGTATGTGATAAAATATTTTGAATTTTGGTACATAACAAATCATCCCTCCGGCAGATGATATTGATTGATAATAAGCATTTTTAAAAACCTTTTGCTTAAAATACTATAGAATATCTGATATGTGTAAATACAGCCTTGATGTGTGATGAAACTTCCAGACTGCTTCTTGAAGAATAATCCTGATTTTAGTCTGTAACTGAATTTTAAAAATACAGATGAACTTAAATCTTTTCTTGAGTAGAACTCTTTGGTTTTCACTGCAATTCTGGCTAAGGTAAAAAGAGTAATTTTAATTTAAAATATTTAGAAAGTAGATGAAAATATACCTGCTTTCAGAAATTATCTTTTCAACTGAAAGGTCAAATAAATCTTGAGTAAATCCCATTTCATTGCCTTTTTTTTACGATGACCTTTTTATTCATATATATTTTTTAATTTCTAAAACTAAAAGGTAACATTTGGAAGGAATATTATGACTTTCAAAGTTTCATTCTTTCTGTGATTGTTTTAAGTGTTAAGAAAAGTTTAAATGTTGCGTTTTATGGAGCAGCTAGGGAAGCATAAATGGAAGTTATGCACAAACATCACAACATGGGTTCCCTCTCACTAAGGCTGATCTAGCTGTTCCTGAATTCCCGAACCATAAAAAGACAGGCAAATGCTGAGCTTCAGATATGGTAACGTCTTTCAATGATCTAGCCAGGTAATTGGAACCCCACTAATTATTTCTGAACCCGTTCACTGTCGAGGTGACAAAGTTTTGTTCTTGCTGGGATATTCATCCACTCAATACAGGAAGGCAAACCTTCCTGCCTACATTACTTTGGCTAGAATAACTGTGTGATGCTTTACAGAAAATTTGACTTACTGACAAAGGATCCTGAAAAAAAAAACACTTTGGATCAAACAACAAGCCTGGGGATGACAACATGTAGGGCGGGGCTGCTGTTTTTCATGAAGGAGTACAGACATTGGATGAAAACATATAAATGGCACACTTGCCCAACAGTCAGAATAAATTAATCCCAAACCAGGTTATGCAAGTAGGATTGGCTCCTATCATCATCACTGTCAGTGACTTTGCAGATTCGAACTTTGTGCCCATGCAAACCTAGGCTCTCCTGGATTGCAGGTCCTGGTCACCAGATGGGGTGCCTCCATCAGGGTACACTGTAAGAGTTCCACTGGGCATCTCTTGGAACTTTAATGACTTTTGACAATAGTGCATGGACAATTGCTGAAACCTAACCTGACAAGGCAAAGGGCACCAAGGACTCTGATGCCCAAAGTACGGTGAACCAACCAGATAAGCAACTTACTCCAGCTGACATGCTGGCCAAGAGTGAAGGAAATCTAGAGTGGGTAGATGAAAAAGATGATGAATATCAATTATAACCTCTTTACTAGCAGCAAATAGGAACTATAGCTTGTTTTCTTAACTCTACTGTAAACAAATCTTATTTTTAGAGGTTCCAAACAGTACCACTTAGAAGAGTCAGCAATAAAGTGAACTTAATATAAGATTCAAGCAGATTCAAATGATAAAACTGATGATATATGCTTGGATGCACCATGCTAAATTTCATGGTCCCACCTGAATTCAGCACACCTATGGTATACTGTTCATTCACCTGGTCTGAGTGCCATGTTAAATATACATAGTGCAGCCTCTATGCCTTGCTGCCTTGTGGCCTTCTCCTTAGCTGCAGAAGGCTGCTTGGCATTGCACTGCTGCAACCTGAGTTTCAAGGTAGTTAAAGCCCCCTGGGTCATTCCTGAACAAATATGGATCAAGAGTTGGTATATAGTTCAGCCAGCCTTTTTATCCCCAAGGAAGAAGGGTCAATTCTGAGTTGTGTTCTATGTAGTTTCCTCATAGTTTCTCCAGTGAGACCGAGCCTTAGTTTTCTACAGAGGTGACTAATTAATTAACACACACTTTATTGGCTTTTCTGTCTTCCACACCTTACATTCTTTCTTCTATATACATTTTAAGAGTTGTCACAATATAAAGTATGCAAGAACTAAAGGGAGATTCTTTAGGTTATTTTTACAGCCTCATTATTCTATATGTGTCCACATGCAAATGTGGAGTTGAATGGTGTTCCACAAGAATATTTACTTAACACATTTCATTTACTCTGACTTTGGTTCAAGTGGTCCATTGACTATCAGTTCTACATAGAATCCCAATTTCTCTACTCCAGGAAGTGTCTGCATTTCAGTATTCATATCCAGATCACAAATTTTTCATTGTCCTATAAGTTGCCTTTAGATTTGGTTACTTTTATGTAACTTAAATTTCATCCCTTTCATCTCCAGATCATGGTGATGCTGAAAATGTAATAGATGCTCTGGCAAAATGAACTGACACCAGGGAGTATGGAAAAGAATGTATGTCTGTCTATGGTTAGTTTTCAGTCTCAATTTGAAATGTTAAATAATGTCTGGACTAGCAAATAAGGCTGAATCAAGGGATGTCAAATGGGTAACTATTTTATTTAAACCTCGCAATTTTATTCCTTCTATGATTGCATATCAAATTTTCAAATTAATTATTCTTGAGCATAGTTTATGGTCAGTGGACTTTACACTCATTTATTTGAAAACCGTTCTTTAGAATGAGAATAAAAGGAATTTATGAGGTGTTTCACAGTTCTACTTGTAGTATTAGGTGACTCTGAGGACAATAAAATTGAGTATGTTTATGAATATTCTTTTCTAGATACCACCCCAGGAAGACTTCTTCAATAGTACAATAATTTCTATTTTTTTCTTGTCAGTCTTAAAGCTAAATAATATTTTACCAATTCCAAGAAATAAAGTACTTATATAAATATCTAAAATTTTATTAGTCCATGGGTTTCATTTTTCTTATTTAATAGCAAAAATATTTATTTAAATAATGACATTGTAAGCAAATATATAATATTGTTCTATCCAGGAAATTAATCAAAGGACACAAAATATCTTTGATAGAAAATCTATGCAACAAATGTTTGTTGAATGCTCACTAAGTGCCAGATACTGAGGAGAGTTTATTATAATGGGTGAGCAAATGTAGTTTGAGTCTCAGCTTTGATATTTGCTGACAACGTGATTTGAACTACTTATTAACTTCTCTGCTAATTTATCATTAACAAAGGAGAATATGGATATTTGTCTAATAAGCTTGATGTCAGAATTAAATGAAATACTATATGTAAAATGTCAAGCAGTGCCTGGGCAAGGGGCTCAATGAATATTAGTTATTCTTAAACTCTAGGGATTTAGGCATAAACAGTGAGATATTTAGCATGGAGACAGCCAATGTAACATGTAATTAAATACAGTAGGATAAGTGCTCTTATAAGTGAAATAGAGGAGGCGGTCATAAGATAGAAGAGCACAGGCTTCTGGAAAAGGGTAATGTTAAAGTTAGAATCTGAAAAAAAAGACAGAACAGGCAAAAATAAAAGAATGATAGTACTACAGAACAAAAGAAAAGGCCAGATAATGAAAGAGCACAGCAATTTCAAGGGACTAATATAACTTAATTGTAGCTGAATAGGTAGTATGATGGAAGTTTGCAACAAGAGATAAACATGGAAAGAGTAAGTGGGCTTAGATCAGTGGCTCTTGAACCTGGTGGCAGGACCTCTAGCTGCTCTTAAAAATTACCAAGAACCTCAAAGGGATTTAGTTTGTGTAGGTTATATCATTCAATATTTACCACATTAGAAATTAAAACAAAAAATTTAAAACATTTATCTATTAATTCATTTAAAAATACCAGAAACAAGCCCATTATGTGTTATATAAATAACATTTTTGTGATAAATATATTTTCCAAAATGAACGAACAAAAAAATTGTGGAAGAGTGGCATTGTTTTTTCATTTTGCAAATCGTGTCCTTAAAGTCTGTCTGAACAGAAGATAGCTGGATTTTTATGTCTTCTTCTGAATTTAAGCTTTTATGATATGTTACTTTTGTTAACATTTGTAAAGCAAATACAGTCTCACATAGATATGAAGTAGGAAAATGCAAGGAGTATTTGCAGGTCATTGTGGATAGTCTCCCTTTTGATACTCTACCAAAAATCAACAAGGAGTAGTTTCTTAAAAGTTAGGTACAGTGTGAGATCTGATCCCATATCAATGAAATTGTCATACACAGTTACATTATGATTCATTTGTCTATTTTGCACTTTGGTGAATCTTTTTCTCAGGTATAATTTTGCATCATCAGCCACTGGTCATTTGGAAAATATTGGTTCACTGTGTTATCCCATACTGGCCTTTCCAGAAACATCATTAAGTATTGGGAGGATAACAAGTTCATGGTAGCAGATACAAGTTTTTAATTTTCACTTGAAGGCTAAAGTTTTATTATTGGCAACAAATATCACATATTTTTGAAGAGCTTCATTTCATCAGTTTTGAGAAAATTGGGCAAATACCCAATTCCAAATAATCTTTTGTCTGTCAGTTGTTCATTCAAGTAAAAATGGTGTTGAATCAAGAAAGTGGCTAGTTCCACCTGCAAATCAAGCAATTGCCAAGTGCTTCCAAAGCGTTTTATGCATGCTTCCCATTTTATCACACAGATTATGAAAAAAGACACATTCACAAGAGTTGAGGTATGGCAACACTATGAATCTTACTTCTTCATTAAGATTATTTTTAAGTGAAGTGGATTATTTTTAACTTTTTATTTTATATTGGGGTATAATTGATTAACAATGCTGTGTTACTTTCAGGTGTACAACAAAGTGATTCAGTTATACATATACATGTATCTATTCTTTTTCAAATTCTTTTCCCATTTAGGTTTTTTTTTTTTAACAGAGAATGTATGAAAATGAATAAATCAATGACTACTGGTAAGTTTGGTGCCACTGTCTCGATTCACCTAAGCTAACACTGCTTAGGTGTTAGGAGTATTATCCACCATTGTTTGTGCACCATCGGTACAAAAGGAGAAAAGATATTTTAGTATTGTTATAAAAATAGCTTTGATCTCACAGGCTCCTCTCTGGGACCCAGCAGTTTTGGATCACACTTGTTCTAAGAATGATTAGATTATTAAAACCCAAAAATATCCAAGAAAAGGAAGCATACATTTTAAATGGTATATAATTTATCTCTTGTAATTGTTACTTGGTCATCATATAAAGGTCTCTAAGTGTTTAGACAGCTGTTAAATAAAATAGGAATTAGATGTGTTCTATGTTTGGTTTCTGTGGGTAGAATTAAACCAGTAAGCATAAATGACAATCATAAATGACATAAATGACAAACAGGGCAGCTAAACATGACTTCTTTAAGCATCACTGGCTGTCTCAGATAGTGAGACTGTTTTTGGTAAGTGATACATTTTTAGGAATTGAGCCAAGGCAGGAAAATCATCAATGCTACAGAGTAGGCTTAAGTGCAGAGAAGTTGTTGGACAAAATTACTCTTAAATTTTCTTCAAGTGTTGAGACTACGATTTTTTTATTTATTAGATTGCACCAAATGTAAAACAGTATGGGACACACACAAAAATTATAAGAAAATATTTGTCAAAGTAATTCTTCAGAGCTGTTTTGTTGTTGTCATTTTAAACCCCAATTCCGCAGATTCCCACAGACCAATTACTTATGGAAAGAAATTCTATTGGTAGCTTATTTGGCTAAAGCATTTATCCAAACACAATCTGATTAGTCCTAAATAATGATAAAAGCTGCACATGGTAGTGTGCTAAAACAGAAGCAAGTTATTCATAATTTTGCTTAGTGCCAGAGCTAGTTAATTTTTATGAATTCTGCTTCATTTGTCAACATTTCTGCTTTGTTGATTTTTTTTTTTCAGTTTTCAAGTGGACAATGGAACTATTGCATCAATTCAAAAAGAGTTGGAACAACTAGACATGAATTAAAGAGTGACATAATGAATAGGTGACAAGTTTCTTAATTGTTTTAATGAAACTTTATCTCAGGTGAAATTTATGTGATACCTAAACAACCATTTATTTCACTTAATTGGGAGAGAAAAAAAGTACGACGCTATCAGATGATCATTGGCTTCCTATATATCTCAGTAATTATACTGCTAACTTTTGATGTTGTGTAGGCATAGCAAAATATACTTTGATCTAGAATAATAATATGTTTTGTTAACTAATTAATGTGTAAAAAAGCAAAAAGATCTCTCTCTCTCTCTCTCTCTCTCTCTTTTAAAGTAAAAGAAAAGTTGTAAAGAGACCTGAGAAGGTAAGAGATAAAAAGATGCCTGTTAGTTCTATGAAATACATGGAGGTGAAACCATGTGAGATTTTAAAAACAAATTTAAAAAGAAATCCAGTGTCCTTTTATTCTTCATCCTCGTTTGTCTCCTTGATAATATATAAGAACACTCCAATCACATCACTCCTCATCTGAAGTGCTATTGTCTGTTTCCTTGTTCTTTCCATCTTTTCTCTTTTGCACGGTAGCTTCTTTCATCTTTAGCTGTTAAAAGATAATTCTAACCATTGTTTAAAGAACAAGTAATCTGAGGTGATAAAAGCACTAAAGAGCATTACATTTATTGAATTGTACTTAAGATCATGTATTATGAATTTTCTATTAATGTTCTTTCGCTATTTTATGGACATTCTCCTATTCTTTTATATATATAATGCACCAAGCCTGCATGTAAGCAACACTCAGCTTCACCTTCAGTCTTGTCTCACTTTTCTCATATGGGCTTTTAGTAATTCTCTCTAAAGCAATATTTGTCCTTTCTATTAAAATACAAGCTCTTACAAGCAAGAAACCATTTACTGTGCATCTTAAATCAACAGAATATATGCTCCGAATTGTGTTGATTCTAATGCCTGAGATGTCGATATAAAGAAAAATAATTTAACTGCAATGTGAAACTTGTCTCCAACAGATGTTAATTCAAAATTATTTAAAATATTTGTTTTAAGGTAAACCTACCTGAACAACTTTATAAGGACACGACTGAAATAGGTTACAATGCATTCTCAATATTATGATTATGATTTTTTGGAGTTTTTTTATAAGTACCCAAATTGAACAAATTTGATACATTTTTCCTTTACTCACCATGGTTTTCACGCATCAAAGCAAAAATTGCACCAAAGTTAAACAGGCAAGAGAGACTGAACTCGACTTCCTGAAACAAAAGTCTGGAGAGATTTTAAGAGCTGGAGTGTAGGGATGATCCTCGGCCATCTGTGTTTGCTAATTCGCTTTACTCAAAGGAAAAGTAAACTTTCTTGTATCCTCATGACAGGAAGTAGTTTCACAAATTGGAGTAAGGTACTCACAGAAGTTAGGCTACAACCTTCCACAGAAACTGAGAGATAGGGGTGCTGTCTTCCTCCATGTTTACATTTCAAAGGATTGCTCTCAGAACATTGGGGTGCATGTATCCTTTCAAATTAGTGTTTTTCTTTTCTTTGGTTATATATCCAGGGGTGGAATTGCTGGATCATATGGTAGTTCTATTTTCAGTTTTTTGAGGAATCTCCATACTGTTTTCCATAGTAGCTGCACAAATTTACATTGCCACCAACAGTGCAAGAGGGTTCCCTTTTCTCCACATCCTCACCAACACTTGTTATTTGTAGACTTTTTTATGATAGCCATTCTGATAGGTGTGAGGTGATATCTCATTTTTTACAATAGGCAAGATACGGAAGCAACCTAAGTGTCCATCAACAGATGAGTGGATAAAGAGGATGTTACACACACACACACACACACACACACACACACACACACACACACACAGAAATATTACTCATCCATGAAAAAAAGAAACTCTTCCATTTACAACAATGTGGATGGACTTAGAGGGTATTATGCTTAGTGAAATAAGTCAGACTGAGAAAGACAAATACTCTGTGTTGTCACATATGTGAAATCTAAAAAATAAAACAAATGAATAAATATAACAAAACACAAACAGACTCACAGATATAGAAAACAAACTAGTGGTTACTAGTGGGGAGAGGGAAGAAAGGAGGGGCATAATAAGTGTAGGGGATTAAGAGGTACAAACTACTATGTATGAAATAAATAAGCAACAAGGATATATTGTACAGTGCAGGGGAATATAGCCATTATTTTGTAATACATTTAAACAGAGGATAATCTACAAAAATATTGAATCACTATGTTGTACACCTGAAACATTATAAATCAACTGTACTTTAATTTAAAAAAATTGAATCACTATGTTGTACACCTGAAACATTATAAATCAACTGTACTTTAATAATAATAATAATAATAATAATAATAATAATAAAGGATGACTCTCTGAACCTTAAGAAAAAAAAACATTCCTGGGTTGTAAACTGGCAAGAAGCTTGGAGAAGATTTACATACATTTCAAAGAAGCAGAGAAAGAGTTTGCACTGACAAGTTTTTTAAAGTAAAACTCTAAGGAAAAGGAGGTCAGGGGCCTAGAGACAGGAAGAAGGCTGCCTAAAATTTGGTCAAGCTGTGGGAAAGGGTATGACTGCCCTGATCACATGCATAGTTTTTTTCTATTGAGACCTGTTTTCTAGTCTTAGATTGCATTGGCTCATCCCAGTTACTGATAGGAGAGACAAAGTAGTCCCTATATTACAAAATTCGGAGGCAATGGCTATTGATTTTCAGATTTTTATTATAAAAATATCTATGAAAATGTTTCTTGGCTTAGCTATTAAGGGCCCACAATTTATAAATTACCCTTAAGTAACATGAAGAAACAGGGTATACAGGATATTCTCTAACATTGAATAGCCATAATCCCATATTTTTTTTTTTTTTTTTTTTTTTGTGGTATGCGGGCCTCCCTCTGCTGCGGCCTCTCCCGTTGCGGAGAACCCGGTTCCCCTGCATCGGCAGGCGGACGCGCAACCACTGCGCCACCAGGGAAGCCCATAATCCCATATTTTTATACTAATTGGTGATTGTGATATTTCTAATATTTACAAGATGATAATTGTTGGACAAATAATTGGAATTTGTCTAAAATCTTGCCAAAGGCTCTGAGTTATCACATATACAACATACACAACCACTTGGTTTTAACAAATATTCCTTGGATTGACATATTGTCTCTCTGTGGAAGTCTGAAAGGATATAAAGAGGAAAGGAAATTAGAAACATATATTGTTAGAGTTAAGTGCAATCTTAGATAATGTCAAGTTCTCCCTATTATTTTACGGATGAGGAAGAAAACAAAAGAAAAATGATATGGTCCAGAGTCACAGGATTATCTGTAGGACTTCGGCCCTTCCTCTAAATTCCTGAATATTGCTTCAAATGGCAGGAAGTACATATGGTTTAAATCTGTCTGGAGAGTTGCTAAGCACTTGATTTAAAAGCATTTCTTAGGTAATTATGGACAAGAAAAGTACAAAAGTAAAGATGGAAGAAGCACTGGCACATACCACAAAATAAATATTCAACACATGGCTGAGATGGTTGTTAGTAACAAGCACCTCTTAATTGTTAAAATTTTACTTTGACCATCTAGTAATGAATATTACATTTTATCAGATACTTTTAAGATGTGATTTTCCCATGTGTCCTATAATTATATATTGACTCTGACCAAATGTGTGTATGAAGAAAATTCTAATCTTATAGGTTAAGGAAGAGTAGATTTTACTACCATTCTAGAGAAACAAGTCACTTTGAGTGACCCCTTTTTATATAGGTCTTGACTGCTCTTAATTTGAATTGAATGGGTAATTAGCAGGCAGAATTACCTAGAGAAAACAAGCTATTTTCAGTTCTCAGGTGGGAATTAGCTAGTAGGGATTCAGCCTATTGTGCAGAACATCTCATTCAAATTATTCTATCTTAGAAACGTCTTATGCATGGTCACAAAATGGTTTAAAGACTTTTCTGAGACTATGGATTAAATAGGGCATTTAATAATAAAACAAAAGAACAAAGTGGCATGATATGGATGCAAACCTAATCAACCTCCTTGCTATAAGCATCCTTTCGTTGCTTCTTATTGGTAAATTTGCCTTTCCATTTCTTTTTAAGTATTGTATATAGATATCAGTAATAAAATGGGAGCTGAACAGAATATTGTTCTAATGGAGCCAAAGGCAGAGTGCATCTTCCAGTACAATTCAAATGCAACCTAGGAAATTAATTTCAAGATGCCTCACGTGACACCATCGATTTTGGATTTAAAACAAATTAATGTGGATTGGACAAGAATATTATTTTTCCATCTTTACTGTGTATGTAATGACAGGGCTCAAGCTACATAATTAGATCATAATGGGAAGAAAATATTCCCAGATTTTAGAGACTGAAATGAAGTGGTCAGGAGTGTAATACCTCAGTCAGGAGGTGACAACTACATTTTTCACACTGTGCCTGTTCAACGTGGTTTGTAGGTAAAAGAAAAATAACCAGTTTTGGATAATTCCTTTAGTATGAATGTTTTCCTAAATGATCTGTATTAAATAAATTTAAAAAAATTATCTGCTGGTGAATATATTATTAAAGGGAGTAGTGAAGGTAATTATAAAATCTTTGAGGCTGTGTATGAGGATTCTAACTCTTAAAAGTGATGTATATATATTGGCTGTTCTTAATTTGAGTTAAATGGATAAGTAGCAGGCAGAAAGGTAGAAATACTTAGAGAAAATAAATTATTTTTAATTATCCAATGGGAAAGGAATTAGCTAGCAGAGATTCAGCCTTCTGTTAAATGGTAGCTTCTTATTGCTTATGTCAATGCTATAAAAACAAGGGAAAATCCAAATATTATTCATATTTGGCTTTAAAATATAGTCCTTGCTTATTATACAACTAATAAATAAATATATTCTTTCTATAAAAGATTTAAAGTGCACAAATACAAAGAGTAAATTGTGCAAGTCTTTTCTTCCTCTCCCCAGGCCTGCTCTCATCCTTAGTGTTACCACTCAAGAGCTTGGTATATATTCTTTTGCTGTGCATTTATATACATTTACACATAAGCAGACAATGTACATAGCTTTTTTTTTTTGACCTACATGAGATCACAGTATATGTACTTTTTGCAACTCATATTTCAATCACTAAGTTTTGGTGATATTTCCATGTCTGTGCATACAGGCCTACTTCATTTTTCTTAATGGCTCCATAGCCTCCCACAGTATGGATATACCATATATTATGTAACTATACATCTCTTAATCAACAGTTGGGTCATTTGCAATATTTAGCGTTTAAAAACAAATCGGCAATGAACATTCTTTAGAACATTTGTGAACTTGTATTTCTGGGGTTTAGATTTCTAGATGTCGAATTTCCCTCTCAAATGTACAAAGTTTTAAAATCTGTTAGGTACTGCAAAAGTACCTTTCAGAAACCTTTATGGATGTAAATTCTAACCACCAGTATGCGTGTGCTCACTTTTCCCACATTCTTGCTTCTTGTGTGGCTATTACGCATTTTTGTCATGTTGTGTACATAATAGAGAAGGGCCGGTGTGATTCTTGACTTGGTGGAATATACAGTATTTCATCATATTTTGACAGCTTCTACAGTGAGCTATTCCACAGTCTTCTGGACAGGCCAGGGCATTATGAAATGACCAGTGGCATTAATTCTCTTTGAACAAAGATTTTGCTGAAAACACTGCCTCAGAACCTCTAAAAGCTTTATGAACTTTTGAAATCTTCCTATGAAAGCTGCCCTTGAAGAAATAAACCCCATATGTTTATGATCTAGTGTTTGTTTTCAGATTTATTATATACATTTCTTCTACAGTTTTGTTTTTATTATTTTATCTTTATTCTTACATTTCAATAGAATAAGAGCTTTATGCCTATGTTAAAACTACAAAATATTTAGGAGAATGTTGATGGAACATGTCGCTAATAATTGCTTTCATGTAATCTCCAGTGAAACTTTTGATTAAAGTTATTAGTGTTATGAGAATGGTCTATTATCTATATAAAATAATCAGATAAAACAAATGAAAAAATTTAGATTTTCTTCATATTGTTTTCTCTGGAAAGTTTTTATAGCTTTATGTTATTGACTACCATTTCCCACACTTTCTTTTTGAGATCAATATATTGCTGGATGAATTGCAACACATAGTTGGGAAGCAATTTGCTTTTTGTGATGTTATTTTCATTCAGGCAATATTTCTCTATATCCTTTTAAGATACAGAAATATTAATTTTAAAATGGAAACAGTTCATATTTTCTTAACAGATACTTCATGTGGAGTATGACTGGAAGAAACCTTGAGCAATAAAAATAAAAGAGCATTTACTGAGCATCTACTATTTGCCTGATATAATGATCTAAAAATCTGTATGTCAGGGTATTAGCTGACAATTTATTTAATGTATTGTTATATAAAGACAGACGGTTGCATATTCTTATATGGTAAAATATTCTAAAACGTAATAGAGAAATCAAGAATGTCTAGCTCTTTGGCAGATGAATGTTTACTAATTGAAAATAAATTCTTCTATATTGACTTTTTAAAATGATGAATTATGCCAGAGCTCAGGGAAGTCATACATATTTCAACTGGATTTCAAAAAAATGTCTCAGTGAGCCAAGAAAGACAGATTTCTTCTCATTTTTATACATGCTCGGCTCATTTTAAATTACAGCAATGTTTCATGACCACCAAAGTTCTCAATATAAAATTCGTAGCACAACTGCTTGCTAAGCAAAAGGAAAAACATAAATTGTATCCATGTTGAGAAAATGGATATGGAAACTGACTTTTATTTGGCTCACAACTCCCTTTGCAGAACAAAGTTTCTGCTGATTCTGTTGAGGATGTGGCTAAGGTCAAGCAGATAATCTGACAATCAACTGATCTACAAGAAGGGTAGACCAAAACGGACGTTCTCTGTTTTATAAATAGCAGTGATTCCTTTAACCTCACCAGTTTTGACGTGGAAAAACTAACTGCTCACATTCATTTTTTTTTTCCCTAAAAGCAACATTTTGGGGTTTTTTTTGTTTAGAAACCCAACATTCCAGCTGTAATTATATTATTCCAGTAAAATTACCAAAAAAAGTCTTTTTATTAATACATAGAAATGATCACTTAGAACAAAATACATGCCCATTTCAATCTGTCCAATGAAGCCCATTTAAATCACTGACGTGTTCCTTGCAGTCTCCTCAAAAACACATTTTCTGTTTCTTAATGCGTAGGTTGTCTAAAATTTGCAAGAAGCCAAGTAACCCACATTTACTTTCATGTACTTCCACTCCCGAGCATTTATTTTCTCATACAGTAATTGCTAGTCCACACAAATAGATTTTTAACATGATTCTACTGCTTTCTTCAATAATATTTTTGTTTATTCAATATGCAAATTCCTAAGCTCTGCTATAAGTTACTTTGTTTCTAGTGTTGCTAGAGAGAGTGAATCAGAACAGATATTACATGGCTTCTTTTACATACATTGGATTCCCCATTTTTTTGAACCATTATTGTTTATATCCCCCGTTTAAAGTTTATTCTCGTGCATACCTGTATTTTGTATTTTGATTTGACAGAGAAGGAGCTGAAAATAAATGGTCAATGCAAAATTTGGCAGTCATGTAATATTCACTTTCTAGTGATAAGTACAGTTATTTTCTTTATATAAATAATTTATCCAAATGTAATACAAACTGGTTTCAACCTGTAGGATTGAACACATATGTTTACTTCCCCTGTCCTGAAACTACACTAAAATGTAAATAAAGAGACTTTAAATAGGCATAAAATGTTAAGGACAAATAGAAGTGACAAAGATGGCAATGACATTTTGAGACTGGAAAGCAGAAATAGTAAAACACACACACACACACCCCCACACACACCCACACACACACACCCACACCCACACACACACACACACACATCAATCTTCCCTTCTTGCTCAATTTTTCCCCTTAGGACTTATTACTTGGTTCTGGCCTAGTGCCTGAATCTCTGCCAGAGCAGGATCTACACTAACTATTAGGACATAATTTCCCAGTAGAAAGTAGAGCACGTGTTACTGTGTGCTAGAGTCTGAATCTCCTTTCCCAATAATGGTCCAGTTGGTAGAAGGTCAATTTGAATATTAGCTTATGACATTTTTTTCCACATAGTTTATAGAGTTCTTAAATGATGACCCTATAATTCTGTGTCTTCATAGGTATTCATAATGGAAAGTTTGGAGGCTCTTGTAGTTCACTGTCATTTAACCAGGAAGACGAGAATTCTTTTTTTTTCTTAACATTTTTGATTTTGGGCTCTAATTTTTACGTGAGATTGTTTAGTAGGAAATGCTTCTTCCAACTTTTAAATAAAACAGTCTTGGCCAATGGAACATAAGCAAAACTAATATATGAAATTCTGGGTAAAACTCTTAAAGGGAAGTAATGTTCTGGTCCCTTCCCCTTCTCTTCATGCTGGGTGAAATATAGATAGTGTCTCTCAGTATCACCAACCTAGTCAATATATCCTATAACTATTGGAGGAATAAGAAGAAAAAACCTGGATCAATTATTATTTTGCAGACATGCATTATGCTTGGGAAATTGAATGATCTTACTTTAGACATGCTATTTTGGCTCTCATGTATAATTTGTTATTAATTGAGTTGTGTCCTCCCAAATTTCATGTGCTGAAGCCCAAATCCTCATTGTGATTGTACTTCAAGATAAGACCTATAAGGAGGTAATTAAGGTTAAGTGAGGTCATAAGGGTGGGACCTTAACCTGAAAGGACTGGTGTCATCATAAGAAGAGGAAGAGACATCAGAGATCTTTCTCTCTTGTCTCTGTCTCTGTCTCTCTCTTTCTTCCTCTCTCTCTATCTCCATGCAGAGGAAAGCCATGTGAGAACACAGTGAGAAGGCAGCCCTCTGTAAGCCGGGAAGAGAGGCCTCACTAGAAACAAATGCTGGCACCTTGATCTTGGATGCAAATTCAATCATTTCAGTGAGGAGGGTAAATTGAAGTTTGTGCACATGAAGGACTCCCTGATGTAATTAATCATGATTAGAAAAATCAAATGTATTCAGTATCAGAAAAATGACAAATGCATGGTCCGTTATTCAGAGTGCATTTTGTGGAGGTATCTAGGGAGTGTGCACTGGGCTGGTTCCTGGGCAAAAGAAGTCAGAAAGGGGAGAAAAAAGCACTCAGCTGGCTTACCTAGCCAAGCTAGCACATGGGTTTAGAAATGCAACAATCTAGGTATTTTTCTCATAAATTAATCTAGTGATATCATTCTAGAAAAAGGCTTCCTTAATTAAATATTGTGGGCTATGCTATGTAAAATATTATTTCAGTAATTATTTAAAATTAGTATTAATTTTATACTGATTTTAGGGAGATTTACAAGGACTCATTTAGTTTTATTAAGTGAATATCCTAATATTATTTAAACATCAAACAACTTTTCTCATTTTTTCATAGAGTAACTATATATTTCTTGAGGAACTGGGGCTGAGTAGAACATATATTGGGAGATACTAGTCAAGAAATCAGAATGTGTACTTCTAACGTTTAGCTAAAGCTGCTAAGCAAGTCCCAATTAGGTCTTTCCCCTGAATTCTTGTTAGAAAAGAGCAGTTTTGTTCACTGTGTTTATACACAGTTGTTACCAAATCAGGATACATTTAAAAAAATCAATTGTTCTCAATATCTTCTAATTTCCATTTGAGAATACATTTAGTTTTTGGTAAACTGACTTCATAGTTCCAGGGTTGGGACCCAAAACCTAATCTAAATATGTTGTTCCATTCTATTTTCTTGACCATAATGATTGGTTCAGAGAATGGGCATTTGCCTCTAAACTGATCTAATTAAAGAAAATCTACATACACTTGTTTGGAACACTGGGCCAAGAGTTTTTCTTTTCCTCTGGGTAGTATGCTATATGGACTTTATCCTGGAATTCTGAGAGTCATTTGTTTAACCATAACCTTGGCAAGGAAGCAGGCAAACAGGAGATGAAGCAAATTAAAGAGGAGAGGAGTCAAGATATTTTCAGACAGGTGGACCAGGGACCTTGGTGCTAACTGTGAACCCAGGATTCAAATTATGTGTGAAAACTGACATGCTATTGAGATCTTTAGTTATGTGAGCTTATAAACTACTTTTATTATTGGAACTAGTTTGAATCAAACTGCTACTCGTAACACGAATAGTGCTGATATACCCATTCCAATAGGAAATGAGAGTATTCATTCTGAAGAGCTTTCTTCTAACTCTACTCACAGTACAGAGAAGAGTTGGAGTGGAGCAAATATCTAAGATACTGATCAGAGAAGGGCAGAGAGACCATTCAAGATATTATCACTGAGGAAGGATCAATTGAGAGGAATAATCAATAACACTGTATTGAGTAATTAAAATTTGCCAAGGGGAATTCCCTGGTGGTCCAGTGGTTAAGACTCCATGCTCTCACTTTTGAGGGCCTGGGTTAAATCATTGATGGGGGAACTAAGATTCCACAAGATGCGAGGCGTGCCTAAATAAATAAATAAATAAAATTTGCCAAGAGAGTAGAACTTAAATGTTCTCATGCCCCTGCCCCCCCCAAAAAAGGTAAATATATGAAGTGATGGATATGTTAATTAATGGAGTAATCCTTTCACAATGTGTATGTATATGAAATCATCACTTCATATACTTTAAATATCTTACAATTTTGTTTGTCATTTATACCTTAATAAATTTGAAAAAAAAAGATAATAAAATGGTTTTTAAAAAAGAAAAATGTTTAGGGTTGAAGGATAGTCTCAAACTGAGGCAACAGTGGAGAGATCAGAAATTATATGTTACATGTGGAGTAGGAGTAGAATTTTGCTGGGACTTTTATTAGAAAGCTAACTGGGCCTTCATGGTAAAAAAAAAAAAATGATGTGATTAGAAAGGAAGAGAGAAAACTATATTATTTGGAGGAACTTCTGAAACAATGGAGAAGCTGGGGCTATTTTTAAAATATACAACAGAGCCTCTTTTACCCTGTAGTTTATAAGAAATTTTCAAATGATATATTTATTATACTTTGACTATTGCTTAATTCTGGATTTACTTGGGAAAACCAAGTGGCTCAGATAGTTTTGTATACTCCCAAAAATAAATAAATAAAAGTAGAAGTAGAATAAATGAGTTTGTAGGATCTACTGCTCTCCTGCCATTATGTAGAGATCTATCCCATGCAAAAATTTAGTTTATCTATAAATCTATTTACTTTGGCCTCATAAACTAAATTCAATAAATTGTATGTGAACTAAGGATAATGTTGGAATGAAAAGTGTGAAGACAAGCTTGTGAAAGAACAGTGGGAAATTAGATTATTATTCCAAATTCTTTACTCTCTTCCTGTTAGAAAATGATTTATCCTGACAAAGGAGACAGCATTTATTTCTCTACCCTATTGGTCTTTTGCTTGGCCATGTGACTTTTTCAGCCAATGGAATATTAGAATATTTGATACAAATAACTTTATTTTAGTTTGAGGATTTGTTTTGCTTTCTGACACTCTTATAACCTGCCTTTAGAAGAACATACCCTAGGTAAACACTACCCCTTCAGCCTGGACTGTGGAATGAAGAAATGTGGAACAGATTTGAATTTCGTTGGACTCCTGGAGTCCATACTTGCCCAGTCAATCCAGCTCAGGTTAGTTGAACCACCAACAACCTGGAGACCTGCGAGCATGAAAGTAAATATGTTTCGTTAGTTATTGAGATTTTGAGATTTTTTTCATTGTTGATACATAGGATATTGTGGCAACAGCTGATTGATAAAAGATACCAGTAATAAACTATTGGGAAACTGATTGATGTATTAAAGCGTCACTGTAGAACCTTTGTGTCAAAGATGAATTTTGATTATTTTGTCAAGAAGATTTGAAGAGCCAATGTGCTGTGGTAAAAACATTCTTGGATTAGTAGTCATATAATACAGATGAATTTTGTTTTCTTTATAAATGATATTTTCTATGTATAGTAGGTCAATCTAATTAATTTATGGAAAGATTTTAAGTAACATATTATATTTTTTTTCCACTCTTTCTGCTTTTGTTAGATTTTTCCTCTTCTTTTATAATCCATTAATTTTATTTTAAATTTCACCTTCCTTTTATATTGGTTTAGAATGTAAACAATCTATTTCTTTTCTTTTTTAATAAGCTTAATATTAAAAAATGCACACTTAATAAAAACAAGTTAATCAACATATGTAGGTTGCTTTCAGTTAGTAAATTTTAAATATTTTAATTTGCCTTCCCTCATTTACATGCTATTTGGTCTAGCATTTTAGTTCTACAAAAGTAAACATTATTTTTATTAAGAATTTTTTCTTTAGCTTTCCACTCACTTAACAACTTAACTGCTCATAATTTGTTCTTCTTCTTATGCTTTTGGCTTTGAGTTCAGTTTTCTCTTCCTGAAATATAGTCTCTAGAATTTTTTTAGTGGGGAACGTTGGGGATTACCTGTTGTGTATAGGAGTGTGTGTGTGTGCGTGTGTGAAAACAGTGGCATCTCCCCTTCTTATTCTTGTATTTTTAATTAATTTGACATAAAATTCTAAGATGGTTATAGTTTTCTCTCTTCCATTTGAAATGAATTTCCATTTTCCTTGCTTTAATTACCATTATTGAGAAGTCTACTGTCAATTTTGGTTATGTATCTTTTTCCTCTAGGTGCTTTTAAAGTTTTTTTTTGTTTTTGTTTTTATTTCGTTTTGTTTTATTTTTTTTAACTCTGTTTTCTCAAGGATATAGTTAAGTTGTGGCCACCATTTTAGTCTTCTGCTTTTCTGCTTCAGACTTGTTGAGACATAAATTTGAAAATTCACTTTTCATCAGTTATGTAAATTCTCAGCCATTATTTATTTGTAGAGTAACTCTTCTTCTTTTTTTATATTTTTTTTTCTAGAATTCAGTTAGCTTATTTTAGATCTTTACTCTTTCCTTATCTTAACTTTTGCCTCAATTTTTCAAATTTTTTGTTGCTCTGTGCAATTTCTTTGCATCTCTCTCCTTAATCATTAATTCTATCTTTAGCTACATGTGATCTACTGTTTAACTTGTTAAATGAAGTTTATATTTTAAAGATTATAATTTATTATATCTATAATTTCTTTTAATTATTGGTTCTTTAAGAATTCTAAATATCTCTATTTTTTATTCTGTGTCTGATAATTCCATTCAGGTCCTATTATTCAGGGGTTTTGTTTGTTTTTGCTGCATTTTGTTCAGGGTGGCTTTCCCTTCTATTTCTCTGATGTTAGGAAGGGTTTTATCTTTGAGATTTCTATGGAGATTGGGGCTGCATCTCTCCAGGGACCATCAAACACTGCAGAAGCTGAGTGTACCAGAGTGCTACCTACCTTGGGAAACTTTAATTTCTCATCTTGAGGATTTTGGAAGCATGTAAAATTATAAGTTGAAACTCTAACACAAATAAGGGGAGAGATGTAATTACAAACTATCAAGGGAATTTTCTTTCTTACACAATGCCCAAGTCTAGATAGGTAAGGTATTTTGATACCTGGCATTGATGGAAGGTATATTTTTTTAATTGTCCAAATAGTCAAGGAGTTTTTGAAGTTCTCTGTTCTAACCCTCTTCCACATATAAGTTCAGGTTCTTATGTTTGATCCTCTATGCAGTTCTTGTAACCCAAGTTTCTTGGATACTAATATTGACAAACACTTCCAGGGATTTCAACATCGGCTTGCTTCTAGTTTCCTAATCTTTTTTTTTTTTTTTTTTTTTTTTGGCTTTGGAAGATTCTGTTATATTTTCTCAATTTTTTTAGTATTTTATATCTTCACTTTTTTTTTTCATCCTGTCTAGTGCACTGCATTGCCAAAATGAGTTTTGTGATTTCCTCTATAACTATATATGGTACTTAAGGGATTTGGGGATGAACAAAGAAAAAGATATGACCACAGGAGGCAATAACACACAATTAACTTTACTGGGTGGTGTTTGGACAGGGTTGCATGCAAGGGAAGTCTATCACAGCATGAGACTGTCCAGAGGCTTATAGCAAGGAGGCCACCATCTAGAAGGCAAGGAGGGCAAAGGAACCCCTGCCTGGGGAGTGAGGACAATCAGACAAGAGGATTACATATTTAGGTGATGACACTCAGAAGTATGATAGGGAGACTGTGGGTCAGCCTTATAACCACAAGGCTCTGTCTTCAAAAAGATGGCATATATGGGATGGCATTTCACAGGGTATGCAAAGAAGCAGGCTCTAAATGGCTTGAAATCTGCTTGCTTGGGCTTTTTAAAGAATGATTGGATGCATAAAAATTTGATTTTGGCACTGGTGAGCTTTTGATCTAACATTTATTAGCCTACAGTAAAGAAATAACCTAGGGGCCAATACACAGAGGCCATATTTGGCTCATCTGTGTAATAACTACCTGAATCCCAGTTACTTTGCTTTTATAAATACCAAAAATATAACATTGACTAAATGTGTTTATTTGTGTTTATTTAGATAAACACAAGATAAATAATAGACAAACCAATGCACTGATCATTATTTCATTTTCTCATTTTCCAATTTGCCTCTCTAAATTCTAGGAATTTGAGAAAAACAAAGAAATGTACAGACAAAAGACATATTTATTTTTTCCTCTAATTAAAGTAGATAAAACCAGGTTTCTATTTGTGTTGACACATCAGTATTCTTGTGAACTATTTGTTCAGGGGAAGTTAGTTATGAGTGGTTGCTATCTATTTCATATAATATCTAACTGTTTGATTGGTTGGTCACTAACCTTGATGCCAGCTGTGCTCTTTCATTCTTTGGATATATGGATAAATTCAGCTCAAAACTCCAATCCCATGACCTAAAAAATCTAAATTCCTTCCAAGGATGTCTGTGAAACTCATTTGCTCATCAGCCTCCCTGCCTCTGGTTTTTACATTCACATATTCAATTTCTCCTTATTTGATGTCAATATGGATGTGAAATCAGTGGCTGACAGGTTTCTATATACCCTTAAGCCATGTACACCAAGGATTTAGAAATCTGGGCTTATGGGTTAACATCTTTGAACGTATTACTCTATGACATTCATATTACTCCGACTTTTATCTCTTTAATATTTGCCTTTTCTCTTTTCTTCTCCTATTCTTCTGAGAACAAAAGAAAAATTTCTTCCCTTATACGTAGCAGTATAGTGATCCCCTTTGGAAACCTGAGAACATTCATCTCAAGTAGCTTCTCAGTTATTCTCTATATCATTTAGTTTTCTTACAAAAAGTTTACTATTCTTTCAAAAAGTTTTTCTGGAAAACAAAGTTTTCTTCATTATTTGCAAGATGAGCATAGGTGCATATTTATTCATATATGTATGTGAGAATAAATGCATTTATCTGGAATCCCTCAGAGTTAGTTTCATTTTTTCTTTGTTTAGGACACTTATTGCAAATATATATAAATATTCTCAAGCTACTTATATTTATCATAGAAATAAGATGATAGTATAATGCCTATCATGATTGTTCCCATGCTGTTACTTTAAAACAGACAAAGTGCCAGAATCACTCTTAATCAATTGTAGAACTTGTCACTAACTACAGACAAAACAAAACAAAAAGAAACTAGCTCTGTTCAGAGAAGACAAACATGAACAATACTTATTTCTATTGAACTATATCTTGAAACACTTCAAAGAGAGGTAAAAATTCCTGAGCACTGTCCCCAGCGAGTTGTTGATCATTGTGAGGAAGCAAAACGGCAATGCAGAGCATGGGTTCACAGTCGCTGCCTCTTATGGCTGTCAACACAAAACTCTTTGTAAATCTCGGTTTAATTTTTCTTTATATACTGATGTTTGATAATATGGGATGATGTCACAATCAGTGTATGGTAATTAAAACAATAATGTTTGACTATATTTTTGAATCACCAGCCAGTGCTTGCTGCTTTCTACCTGTGCTATTTTCCCCACTTCTATTGTGTTAATTTAGTTTGCAATAAATTATTCTAATATTCTCACTCTCTCTTGGAATCCACAACAAAATTTTCACTAAGAATGATTATTCACAAAAGGATAAAAAATGTGATAGAAGTGATAAGCATCAATTCAGCCCTATATTTATATATAATTGTTAATATTTCCAAGTTCTATCTTAATCATCTACTCTGATATTTTGGCTATCACATCTTTACTAATTAATTAGACAGAAAATCTGTGCTCCAAGATTTTTCCAGAGTTTACAATTTTGAGTTCTCTGCCACCAAGTTTTCTTTTTTTAAACAAAAGTGGTATGTCCATACCACAGAATATTATTTGGCAATAAAAAGATGAAGCACTGATATATGCTACAACATGGACAAATCTTGAAAACATGATGATTGAAAGAAGTCAGTCACAAAAGACCACATATTGTATGATTCCATTATATAAAATTTCCAGAATGGGTAAATCCAGAGAGACAGAAAGTAGATTTAGGGTTTGCAGAGTCTGGAAGATAGGGAAATGAGAAACTACTGGGGTGTTGAAAATGTTCTAAAATTAGACGGTGGCCATAGTTGCACAATTCTATCGATATACTAAAATCTACTTAACCGTACACTTTTTAAAATTGTACCTCATGATATTTTAATATACATATACATTGTGCCACCAAGTATTTCCTACAATTCTAGTTTGTTTATTCAGTCAATAAACATTTAAGTTTCTACTATATTTCAGTTGCTTTTCCAGGTGCTAAGGGGCCATAGAACTTGTGTTTATTAATATTGATGGACATACAGTGAAGACAAACATATAAACATATAAAAATAAAATTTCCATATCTGTTTTGATGGAGGTCACAGAGGAGGTCAAAACATGTAATAGTCAATGGTGGAGTATAAGGAGATTTGTTAGTAAAAACAATTTGAGTAACTTTTGCTTTAAAAATAGTATTTTGGTGTCATTCTGGGGCATAGCTTGAAAGAAGGCTACTGCTAACTGTAAAACATCAAGTTCGTGACTTGTTTTGAACCCACTGAAGTGCTAAAGTTACAGGGAAATTGATGCTATAATCTAAAAAGAGATAGGTTCCTTAAAATAGAGACAAAGTGTGAAGATGTGCTTACTTGGGCAAGGCACATCTGGACATGGATAAGGAATGTTAAGCTAGGGTGTGATAGGTGAACTGGTGAAGGCCAGCTTAGTGTGCACCGCTGAGAGATGGCAAACCCCAGGGACCATAAAAATAATGAAAGTCTACAACCTTCTATGGGCTTTTTTTTTTTTTTTTTTTAATGTGCTCCACCAGTTGCTCACTAAAAATATCAGGAGAGTTCAAAAAATGTCTCCTCATTATGCAGAACTGGAAAAAGGAAATGGCAGCATTGTGGAAGAAGCAGACAACTCTAACTGGACCCCATGTCCTACTTTCTCTATAGAACTAAAGCCTTAATTTGTGGATAGATGGCAAAAATATAGTCACATTTAGGCACTGATGAAAATGCATTGCAGTTACAGGAAGGAAAAAGGTGAAGAAAATGCTACACCACCTGGAAGAAGGGTAGGAATAAGTTCTAGTCTCAGATGAGTACTGGGGAGGTGATAAGAATACAGGTATGGAATAAATTAAGGTAAACATCATTTTAAACAAATTTTTTATTGCTCTAAAAGATTATTCCCTCTCTAAAGCAAAATTATTGCAATATATTTTGTGTTTGTAGCATGTGTAAAAGTAAAATATATGCCAATAATAGCCCATAGAATGAGAGGAAGGAATTGGAAACACTGTCATAATTGGGTTAAGCAAGTAAAGCAGTATACTATTGATTTAAGGTAGATTCATATTAATTAAATGATATATTAAAAAATATAGATGACCACAGAAGAATTTTGAAATATATAAATACTAGGTCAATGGAGAAGCTAAAATAAAATTATAAAAAGTCTTAATCATCCAAGAGAAGGTAGACTATAAAGAAAAAATATATGGAAAAAATGGAAAATAGCTAGCAATATGGTAGATATCACCATACCAATAATGACATTAGTGTCCACGGTCTATACACACAAGTTAAAAGACAGAAAATTTCAAACTGGATTAAAAATTAAGACCCAACTATATGCCATCTACAAAAAATAAAATAAAAAACACTTTCAATATAAAGACATACATAGGTTAAAAGAAAAAGGGTAGAAGAAGATAAACCATGCAGACTGTATCCCAAACAAGCTGGAGTGGTTATAGTTAAGTCTAGGCACAGTTAATTTAAGAATTAACAACAAGGAATATTACCAGGGATAATGATAAGTATTACATAATGCCAAAGGGAAAATTCTCAAAGAAAGTATACCGTTCTTAAATGTGTATGTATATAATAACAGAGCTTCAAAATAATGAAACAAAAACTTAAATACAGCTGAAAGGGTAAACAGACAAACACATACAGATGGAGAAGTTAATGTTCCTTTCTTACACAGGAACAGAAAATAAATAAAATTGTACCATGTAAATTAATTTTCTACCTCTGTCTCCCCTTCTAAACAGCATCTATAACAAGACTCTGCCCACAGGGGAAAAATCTATAAATGTATTTGATCATCTCTAGAATACCTTTCTGCGTTTCTGTTTAAAAGTAAATAAACAGGGTGGTAACATCAGTGAAATGACAAAATAGGTAGACCCAAGGGCTTGTCCCTTCACTGACACAGAAAAAATAAACAAAAACTACTGGAATCAACTTTGGCAGAATTCTGGAAAAAGTCAAAGGCTTATAGAAACCCAGTGAACATAGAATCAAGAAAAAGGCAACCTAAAAATGGTAGGAAATTTTGAGGCATATTAACTTGGGCAGGGACCATAAAAATAATGAAAGTCTACAACCTTCTATGGGGTTTTTTTTTTTTTTTTTTTAATGTGCTCCACCAGTTGCTCACTAAAAATATCAGGAGAGTTCAAAAAATGTCTCCTCATTATGCAGAACTGGAAAAAGGAAATGGCAGCATTGTGGAAGAAGCAGACAACTCTACCTGGACCCCATGTCCTACTTTCTCTATAGAACTAAAGCCTTAATTTGTGGATAGATGGCAAAAATATAGTCACATTTAGGCACTGATGAAAATGCATTGCAGTTACAGGAAGGAAAAAGGTGAAGAAAATGCTACACCACCTGGAAGAAGGGTAGGAATAAGTTCTAGTCTCAGATGAGTACTGGGGAGGTGATAAGAATACAGGTATGGAATAAATTAAGGTAAACATCATTTTAAACAAATTTTTTATTGCTCTAAAAGATTATTCCCTCTCTAAAGCAAAATTATTGCAATATATTTTGTGTTTGTAGCATGTGTAAAAGTAAAATATATGCCAATAATAGCCCATAGAATGAGAGGAAGGAATTGGAAACACTGTCATAATTGGGTTAAGCAAGTAAAGCAGTATACTATTGATTTAAGGTAGATTCATATTAATTAAATGATATATTAAAAAATATAGATGACCACAGAAGAATTTTGAAATATATAAATACTAGGTCAATGGAGAAGCTAAAATAAAATTATAAAAAGTCTTAATCATCCAAGAGAAGGTAGACTATAAAGAAAAAATATATGGAAAAAATGGAAAATAGCTAGCAATATGGTAGATATCACCATACCAATAATGACATTAGTGTCCACGGTCTATACACACAAGTTAAAAGACAGAAAATTTCAAACTGGATTAAAAATTAAGACCCAACTATATGCCATCTACAAAAAATAAAATAAAAAACACTTTCAATATAAAGACATACATAGGTTAAAAGAAAAAGGGTAGAAGAAGATAAACCATGCAGACTGTATCCCAAACAAGCTGGAGTGGTTATAGTTAAGTCTAGGCACAGTTAATTTAAGAATTAACAACAAGGAATATTACCAGGGATAATGATAAGTATTACATAATGCCAAAGGGAAAATTCTCAAAGAAAGTATACCGTTCTTAAATGTGTATGTATATAATAACAGAGCTTCAAAATAATGAAACAAAAACTTAAATACAGCTGAAAGGGTAAACAGACAAACACATACAGATGGAGAAGTTAATGTTCCTTTCTTACACAGGAACAGAAAATAAATAAAATTGTACCATGTAAATTAATTTTCTACCTCTGTCTCCCCTTCTAAACAGCATCTATAACAAGACTCTGCCCACAGGGGAAAAATCTATAAATGTATTTGATCATCTCTAGAATACCTTTCTGCGTTTCTGTTTAAAAGTAAATAAACAGGGTGGTAACATCAGTGAAATGACAAAATAGGTAGACCCAAGGGCTTGTCCCTTCACTGACACAGAAAAAATAAACAAAAACTACTGGAATCAACTTTGGCAGAATTCTGGAAAAAGTCAAAGGCTTATAGAAACCCAGTGAACATAGAATCAAGAAAAAGGCAACCTAAAAATGGTAGGAAATTTTGAGGCATATTAACTTGGGCATTTTACTTCCTCTTACACCGAAGTTTTCAACTCTTTTTGATCTTTAGGCTCAGCACAAGCCAGAAGTGAAGCTAAGGCAAAGTTTAAACAGCCTGGGTAAGTGTTTAGTACTTCAACATAGAGTCAATCTCCCAAAACTAGGAAAGTTTTTTTCCTTTCCTTTCCTCTCCTTCCTTTCCTTTCCTTCTTCCTTCGTTCCTTTGTTCCTTCTTTCCTTCCTTCCTTCCTTCCTTCCTTCTTTCCTTCCTTCCTTCCCCCATATTCTTTAAGGAAATCTCTGTCAAAACATTAGCTGACCACAAACTAAAGGAACAGAGACTTTAGAGACTACACACAACAAGGAATACAGATTTTATAATATTTAGAAAAATCAATTAAATAACAAACAACTATAACCCACAGCAAACAATAAAACAAAACCTGAGAAGGAGGAAGGAATCTAATTTTCATAGTTTCCACATATAATATTCAAAGTTTCCATGACAAAAATCCATGAAGCATGTAAAGAAAAAGAAAGTATGGGCCATTCACAGGAGACATTAACATGAATTTTCACTTAAGAAGCACAGACATACTTAACAGACAAAGACTTCCCTGGTGGCGCAGTGGTTATGAGTCCACCTGCCAATGCAGGGGACACAGGTTTGAGCCCTGGTCTGGGAAGATTCCACATGCAGCCGAGCAACTAATCCCATGTGCCACAACTACTGAGCCTGCGCTGTAGAGCCCATGTGCCACAACTACTGAAGCCACGCACCTAGAGCCCACGCTCCACAACAAGAGAAGCCACCAGGATGAGAAGCCCGCGCACCACAACAATGAAGAGTAGCCCCTGCTTGCCTCAACTAGAGAAAGCCCGCACACAGCAACAAAGACCCAATGCAGCCAAAATTAATTAATTAATTAATTAAAAACAAAATTTTACAAGAATAAAATTTTACAAGGGACAGATAAGGACATTATCTACTGATAATGTGAT
>NC_041219.1:82736505-82742436 GCF_002837175.3 Physeter macrocephalus | reverse complement strand
TTCCTTCCTTCCTTCCTTCCTTCTTTCCTTCCTTCCTTCCCCCATATTCTTTAAGGAAATCTCTGTCAAAACATTAGCTGACCACAAACTAAAGGAACAGAGACTTTAGAGACTACACACAACAAGGAATACAGATTTTATAATATTTAGAAAAATCAATTAAATAACAAACAACTATAACCCACAGCAAACAATAAAACAAAACCTGAGAAGGAGGAAGGAATCTAATTTTCATAGTTTCCACATATAATATTCAAAGTTTCCATGACAAAAATCCATGAAGCATGTAAAGAAAAAGAAAGTATGGGCCATTCACAGGAGACATTAACATGAATTTTCACTTAAGAAGCACAGACATACTTAACAGACAAAGACTTCCCTGGTGGCGCAGTGGTTATGAGTCCACCTGCCAATGCAGGGGACACAGGTTTGAGCCCTGGTCTGGGAAGATTCCACATGCAGCCGAGCAACTAATCCCATGTGCCACAACTACTGAGCCTGCGCTGTAGAGCCCATGTGCCACAACTACTGAAGCCACGCACCTAGAGCCCACGCTCCACAACAAGAGAAGCCACCAGGATGAGAAGCCCGCGCACCACAACAATGAAGAGTAGCCCCTGCTTGCCTCAACTAGAGAAAGCCCGCACACAGCAACAAAGACCCAATGCAGCCAAAATTAATTAATTAATTAATTAAAAAACAAAATTTTACAAGAATAAAATTTTACAAGGGACAGATAAGGACATTATCTACTGATAATATGATCAATTCATCAAGAAGATTTAAAAAATGCACCAAAAATAGAATTCCAAAATACATAATGTAAACATTAACAAACCAAAGGGAAAATAGGCACCCCTACAATATTTGGAGACTTCAATATCCCACTTTCAGTAATGGATAGAACATCCAGACAGAATGTCAATAAGGAAACAGAGTACGTGGATAACACTACATCAACTAGGTTAAGAGACTTACATGAAACTTTCTACTCTAGAAAAGCAGTATGAAAATTTTTCTCAAGTGCACATGAAACATTCTGCAGTATAGACCATATGTTATGTCATAAAACAAGTCTCAACAAATTTAAACAGATTGAAATTATCCAAAGCTCTTCTCTAACTACAATGCAATAAAACTGGCAATCAAAAACAGAAGGAAAAGTGGGAAAATCACAAATATGTGGAAATTAAACAACATCACCTTAAACATCCAGTGGGGCAAATAATAAATCATAAGGGAAACTAGAACATACTTTGAGATGAATGTAAGCAACACTACAACATACCAAATGTATGGAATGTAGTAAAAGCAGTGCTTAGAGGGAAATTTTTAGCAGAATGAAGGAAATAATAAAGTTTAGCATAGTGATAAAAAAAACAGAGAAAAGGAAAACAATAGATAAAAATCAATGAATCCAAAAATTGATACTTTGAAGAGATCAACAAAATTGACAAACCTTTAGATATATTGACTAAGGAATAAAGAGACAAGATTCAGATTACTAGAATCAGAAATGAAAGTGGGAATATTATTACCATCTTTCAGAAATAAAAAGAATTATAAGAAAGTACTATGAATAATGGCATACCAACAAATTAGATGATCTTAATGTAAAGGAAATATCTTAGAAATGGACAAAGTACCAAAATAGATTAAAGATGAAATAGGAAATATAAGAAGACTTTTAGCAGGTAATTAGATTGAACTAGCAATTATAAAATCTTCCAACAAAGAAAAGTGCAGGAACAGATGGCTTCATTGTTGAATTCTACCAATCATTTAAAGAGTTAACAATAAATCTTCTCAGACTCTTCCAAAAAACATGAAAGGAAGGAATACATCTCAACTCATTGCTCTGATATCAGAGCCAGACAAAGATATAACAGGAAAATAAGCAGACAACAACAACAAAACTACAGACCAATACCCCTTATGCATATAAGCAAAAATCCTTAACAAAATACTAGCAAACCAAATACAGTGCATATTAAAATAATTATACCCCTTAACCTAGTGGGATTTATCCCAGGAATGCAAGGCGGTACAAAATACAAAAATCAGTCAATGTAATACACAACAGTAATATAATTGAATGTTATAAAACAACAACAAAAAACCCATGATCAACTTAACTGATATAGAGAAGCATTTGATAAAATCCAACATTTTCCTGATAAAAACACTTAAAAAACTAGAATTAGAAGGGAACTTCCTCAAACTAAAAAAGAGCATTTATGAGCATACCATAGCCAGCATCATATTCAGTGGCGAAAGACTGAAAGGTTTCTCCCTAAAAACAGGAATAAGATAAGAATACCCACTTTTGCATGTTCTACTCAACACTGTACTAGAAATGATAGATAGAGAAATTAGGGAAGACAAAGAAATTAAAAAAAACTTCCAAATTGGAAAGGAAGAAGTAAACCTATCTCTATTTGCAGATGACATGTTCTTACATATGAGAAATTCTAAAGAATCCACCCATAGAAAAACTGTTAGCAGTAATAAACAAATCTGGCAAGGATACAAAATCTAAACATAAAAATCATTTGTATTTTTGTTTGCTAGCAATGAACAATCTGAAAGGAAATTAAGAAAAATGTCCATTTCTGATAACATCAAAAAGAATAAAATAGGATAAATTTAAAGGAGGTGCAGAGTTGTACACTGAAGTGTACGTTGTTTAGCCTCTTTTTTATACTATTGCAGTAAGGGTGTAAAGACTTGATTTACTTTGTTTTGGCTTATTGTCTTAAGTGACTACTCTGACACCTAGCATAGCAGCTCAGCTTAACTCTTAATATGCAGCTAAGAGACAGCAAAACACAGATACTACCTGAGGAGGGGCTCTTAGGGAAGCCCAAAAGCAACAGAGAGTATATTGACAAGGACAATGAAAGAAATTGAAACCATGGCACTAAGAGTTACAGCAAACATTAAACACAGCCCAACTATTAGCCAGATAAAACTTCATGCTAATAGCCTATTTACCTCAGTTTCTACTACCTTGATACATTATGTCTGGTTTTCAACAAAAAATTACAAGTTATTCTAGGAGGCAAGAAAAAACACAGTTTGAAGAGACAAAATAAAATCAAACAGATTCAGATATTGCACAGATGCTGGAATTATCGGATAGAGAATTTTAAATAACACTGATTATGTTAAGGGCTCTAATGGAAAAATAGACAACATGCAAGAATAGATGGGTAATGTAAGCAAAAATGCGGACACTCAGAATGAATCAAAAGCAAGTTCTAGAAGTCAAAAACAATGTAACATAAATTACAGAGTGCCTTTTATGGGCTTATCAACACATTTGGCATGGTGGAGTTAATTATCTTTGAGCTTGAAGAAACATTAATAGAAATTTCTCTAACTGAAATGCAAAAAGAAAAAATAATTAAAAACAAAGCAAAACAAAATTGAGAACATCAAAGGATTATAAGACAAGAAAGGTTTCCTAAAAGAGGCAAAACATGAACTGAGCTTTTTTTTTTTTTTTTTTTTTTTTACTGTTTACATTTCCTTTTACAGAAGTCACACATACTCAGTGCAGAAAACTTAGAAATTATTGGAATATGTGAAGGTAGAAAATATACCAATAATCCTACTGCCCAGAGCTAGTTAATTTATTACATCCTCTTGTGTGTCGTGTGTGTGTGTGTGTGTGTGTGTGTGTGTGTGCAAGGTTGTGATGTTAAATTTACTTTTTACTCAAGATCCAGGCTAGTTTGAATGTATGTGCATTTGAGGCAAGAGCTGGGGCAGAGTTGGATTATTCTGCATAATAGAGAGGTAATTTATGGTCCCCAGAACATGAGACAGCAAAGAATTTGAAAGCTACTGGGAGAGGGGGAAGCAGGAGAAAGGAAAAAAGTACCAAAGTAGAAATACAGCCTAGAAAAGACTTTGAAGGAGAGAACTCAGAAAAATAGAAAAAAAATTTTTTTAAATAAAGAATTGTGAGACAATTTCAAAAGGGTTAGCATAAACATGATTGGAATACCAGAAGAAGAAAAGAGAATAGAGCAGAAGAAATACCTGAATGAAGAATGGCCAAAAATTTTTGAAAATTAATGACACACCAAAACACAAAATATAGGAAACTCAGGACCATAATATTGTTTTTGATGCATCTTAATTTCCCTGATTTATACTTATGTAGTCATTTGTTTCCCATTTTCTCTTTAACGTTGTAGTTTACCTGCTGTTGTCTTAAATATGCAGATGTTTTAATCCTCTTATATTAACCTCTTAAATCTTAATTCTTTCCTCAATATCTAATCCTACTGTCATGTTTATAATCTTTACCTTTTGCATTGTATCTTTTTATCATATTTCCCCTTATTTTAATATTTTAAATGTTAGTTTATTGATTTCATGCATTTGCTCTGCTATATTTAAATTGGTATAAAAATCTTTAACTTGTGCTTGAATTCCTGATTTATATTATTTTAATACAATCACTTTTCATTGTTTACCCTTAATCTGTTCTAAAATTCTTAGTATTGGCCTCTTCATCTTTTATTATTTGAAAGTTCTTTTTCTTATAAGGGAATTCTCAGTAAAATATTATCTTCTCTCTAATCACCATAAACTGGACATAATAAAATCTTTAGCATTTATTCATTGTCTTACATTCATTTAACAGATACTTATTGATAATGCACTATCTGCTCAGGGATTTGTCTTCTCCATATATTGGGGAGACATTAGTGAAAAATACAGAGTTCTTGATTCTTATGAAATTTATGTTCTAGTGTATATTTGTGAGAGTAGGATGGAGGAGAGCATGATCTCAGAAATAAAACAAGCAAGTAAATAAAATAACCATGATGTAGTCAAATAGTGAATATTCCCAAGAGAGAATTAAAATAATTTAATTTGATCAACTGCCAGGGTTAGGGAGTGCTTTACATTGGGTGGGCAGGGGTGACATTTCTTACAGAATGATAAGACTTGAATGATAAGAAAGAGGCAAAGAGCAGACATATTCATACATATTCTAGGTAGAGAGAACTGTGAGAAGGCCCTAAGGTTTTAAACATCTTCCTGTCTTCAAGGAACAAAAGGCAGCCAAGGTAACTGAAAAAGGCTGAATGAGAGAGAGAGAGAGAGAGAGAGAGAGAGAGAGAGAGAGAGAGAGAGTCAGGAGATTAGACAAGAAATGTGATCACATGCCTGATCTTCAGGGCTTTGTCAGATATGATATAAATTTTAAGTTTTATTGTAAATGTAATGAGAAGGCTTTCAAAGTTCTGATGAACCCTTAAAAGATGATCTTTCTGGCCTCCATGTAGAAAATGAATTAGATGCAAGAATGGACAAAGGAAATCTATTTCAGTAGTACAAGTTTAAGGTTTCAGTGACTTCCTGGTGCAGTACTAGAAAGAAAGCAATGGAAAACTGATAAGTAGACAGATTCAGGATATATATTTTTGGAAAAACAAGATTTACTGATAGGTTAGATGTGAGGGGAAAGATGAAATCAAGAATAATTAGTGGATTTTTGGTTTGTGCAATGGGTAGAATGATTCTGCCATTTATTGAGATAGAGGAGACTGAGAAGAACATGTTTGAAGGCAGAAATTGAAATTTTATTTTGAATATTTTAAGTGTGAGATGCTTATACATATCCAAGTTCAAATCTAATGTAGGCTGTTAGAAATACATGTCTGTTAACCTAATGGGAGTTCCCTTGAATGTTGTCATTTTTCCCTTGCTGCTTTCAATAAGTTTTCTTTGTCTTTAATTTTTGCCATTTTGATTACTATGTGTCTTGGTGTGTTTCTCCTTGGGTTTATCCTGTATGGGACTCTCTGCACTTCCTGGACTTGGGTGGCTATTTCCTTTCCCATGTTAGGGAAGTTTTTGACTATAATCTCTTCAAATATTTTCTCGGGTCCTTTCTCTCTCTCTTCTCCT
>NC_041219.1:82705784-82736373 GCF_002837175.3 Physeter macrocephalus | reverse complement strand
TCTATCTTTCTGTGAATGTGGTTTTCATTCCACAGACTGCAGAATTGTAGTTCTTCTTGCTTCTGCTGTCTGCCCTCTGGTGGATGAGGCTATCTAAGAGGCTTGTGCAAGCTTCCTGATGGGAGGGACTGGTGGTGGGTAGAGCTGGCTGTTGCTCTGGTGGGCAGAGCTCAGTAAAACTTTAATCCACTTGTCTGCTGATGGCTGTGGCTCTGTTCCCTCCCTGTTGGTTGTTTGGCCTGTGATAACCCAGCACTGGAGGCTACAGGCTCTTTGGTGGGCCTAATGGTGGACTCTGGGAGGGCTCACACCAAGGAGTACTTCCCAGAACTTCTGCTGCCAGTGTCCTTGTCCCCGCAATGAGCCATAGCCACCCCCTGCCTCTGCAGGAGACCCTCCAACACTAGCAGGTAGGTCTGGTTCAGTCTCCTATGGGGTCACTGTTCCTTCCCCTGGATCCTGATGTGCACACTACTTTGTGTGTGCCCTCCAAGAGTGGAGTCTCTGTTTCCCCTAGTCCTGTTGAAGTCCTGTAATCAAATCCCACTAGCTTTCAAAGTCTGATTCTCTGGGAATTCCTACTCCTTTTGCTGTACCCCAAGGTTGGGAAACCTGACGTGGGGCTCAGAACCTCCACTCCCGTGGGTAGACTTGTGTGGTATAATTGTTCTCCAGTTTGTGAGTCCCCCACCCAGTGGTTATGGGATACGATTTTATTGTGATTGCACCCCTCCTACCATCTCACTCTGGCTTCTCCTTTGTCTTTGGATGAGGGGTATCTTTTCTGGTGAGTTTCAGCGTCTTCCTGTTGATGACTGTTCAGCAGTTATTTGTGATTCTGGTGCTCTCGCAAGAGGGAGTGAGTGCACATCCTTCTACTCTGCCATCTTGAACCAATCTCCCAACTAATCTTCTAAATGGCATACTTCCTTCTGATTTCAACCCTTCAAGTTCAGACTATAGATTGCTGTCAAGTCTTCTCAGAAATACTTCATCATTGTCTTACCCTTCCTCATAAACTTGGAAAATTCTGAAATAAAGTCTCTTTAAAATTTGACTTGAACCTATAACTTCCAGGTATATCTTCAACTACTTCTGCAGAATCTTCTACCCAAGCTTTGTTTTGTATATTTTCTAAATTTGCATTTCTGTTTTTCCTCTAACCTTTGGCTAGAAGGACTTGAACTACTTACATTCTAACAGTTCTTTAAAGTTCAACCTGAAACTTATTCCATCATATCACCTTCCTGGGACTCTGGTGATGTCTCCGTACCATGAAATTTTATTGGGCTAATCCTCCTCATATTCTCCTCATAATTTTTATCTCCCACATTGAAATGTTTTTTATTTATATATTTTGTAACTTTTCACAATACTTAGCACCAGTTTCACCAAATAAATGTATTAAGTGACTATTATATACAGATTTTTTCACATATTTAAAGTTCCTTCTCAATTAGATTATTAATTATGTCCCACAGTGCTCAAAATTTTGCCTTGCACATACTAAGTTTTCAACTATGTGCAGGCGGGCTGGCCTCATATCAATATAAATTTAAGTACACTTAAATTTATGATTATTAAGCTCATCCTTAAACTTTCTCATTCTTAAAATTGTCCCTCCCATAAGTGTTGAAATAAGTGAAAGTAACATATTACAGTAAAGTGCTAAATGTTATATTGTATAGTTTCCATTGTGCATAGTAGTTTTGTAAGTTTAAGTGAATTTTTGTTTTATTTTGTTTTGCATTGAGAGTAGGTAGTTGGAGAAACTCATTGTACATCAGTAGAAAAAGCATAGTGTTCTGAATCAAAAGATCTAGGTCTCAATTTTGCTCTTTCCTAGGTGTTTGGCTATGAGCAAATAATTTAATATCTCCCTGAATCTCTTTCTCCTCATATAGAATGTGAGTGATAATTCTAACAAAATTTAAGGCCCCTGTGGGATATTTGTCTGTTTTGATCACTGTTGTATCCCAAGTATCCAGAATAGGGCCTGGTACAGAATAAATACTCAATATATTTGCTGAATGAACACCTCCTCCAAAAAAAGTGTTTGTCAGATTGAAAAATATTAATGTTTGTGAATGTGTTCTGATGAGGGATTCTTTAGTTTTGTGCAAAATTTTATGTGAAGTCCTGAAGCAAAGGACATATCATTTACTGACATACCCCTCGTGCCTGGCACATGGAAGATGAACTGTTCACTTATAACTTGTCTGAAGGCAGAAGTAGAGGCTGACAACAGTAATTCCTATACTTGTATTTGCCATTGTACTCATACGTCATTATTTGCCCATAACTTTTCTCTCATCATTTTAAATATGCTATGGTTGATATAGTTCAGGAAACCAATTTGTATCTGGATATCAAAATCAGGTGCCACTAAATTACAATGTAGACTGGTAAAGCTATGTGTGAGTGTGTGATTTTTAGAGACAGATTAAAATATTTAAAGACATGCAGGGGAAATAGGAAAATTAACACCTCTTTGCCCTGTTATAGGATCTAGATGTTTTTCCTTCCATTTCCATTTGATAAATGTATCATATTCCCACTATGTGAACAGAGATGAATATAAAACATTCACATTCTATTCGTTTTCTTAGGAAAACTAAGTTAGCCCTATTTAACAAATGTATTCTTAAGCCCTCTACAAATATAATAAATAAGATTTAGAGTGGGTGAGATCACATAGTTAAAAAGAAATCAAGGTGCAAAGACAAGAATCTAGGCCATTAGTTTTCAGAGAGTGTCAAGCCATAATTATAGTAATATCAGGACCATTTGTTTGAAGGCTGTTATGCATTCTTAAGAAACCAAAACTCCTCTGTTTTCTTCATCATTTTATCCTCATTGTCTATATTTTTTGAATAAGTAAATAAGTAAATGAATGCTATATTAGAAGTTCAAATAAGTTGTCAGGGAAGACCAAAATGAAAAGATTCCTTTTAGATGGGAGAATCTGAAGACGTTTTTAGAAGATAAAGAATTCTACTGGATTTAGATTAAGAGTAGGAATCTTGTTACATGAGGAGGGGGTTATGGGAAAAATTATTTTGTGCAGAGAATGGAACACACTCATGGATATTGAAGTAAAGAAAGGGAGCAAGTTCAGGAAATAGAGGTTTGATGATGATAGAAGGAAAAGATATAGAATGGATGGTACTTAACTAGAATATACTCTAGTGCCCTGAACACAAGGCTTTGGAGTTCAAATTTAAGTTTTATGTGATAGGATCTGTACTTTAAAATTATGATTCTCATAACCCTATGTGTGGGGGGGGTACTGGTGTCAGGAAAGACTGAACGTAAGAGTTTGTTAGAATAATATTAAATAATAGCTCAGTAGAGAAATAACTTTTGCTTGAGATGCACTGGGTCTGGTGGGCACGTCTGTGCCAGGGCCAGCAGGGAGGACAGGGGCCAGCACCAGTTCTGGGGTTCTGGGAGAGCACAAAGTTATTGGTTATGGGAAGTTCCAGTCCCTGGTGTCTGCACTGGCTAAGACTACAGGGTCCTTGGTGGAGAAGGCTGTGATAGGGGTCTGAGGCTGCAGCAAGGGTGAGAGCTGTAGGGGTCATCCTGCTCTAACCTTTTTCCCCATGGAGGAACTGGCAGCAGAGAGGATTCTTCTTGGTGCTAGGCTGTGTTGGTCTGGGGGATGGGGGGACACAGCTAAAATGCCTCCTACCTTTTCCTCTGCTGTCATCTCTGGTCCCTGTGTTCCACTGGACTGCTGCAGCTTGTCATCTGCACTCTGGAGTTCTCCCAGAGCTACATTCATCTATGGATAGTTGGTAAATCATTGGTTTTGGCACTGGATGGGAGGGTGGGAGCAGACAAGACCTGGGGCCTCCTATTCCACCATCTTGCTGACATTGCCCTCTCCTAAATTCTTCCACCGGACACAGTCGTGAGGCCCAAGCTAGAGACTGATCAGTTCCCCTTCTTGAGCAGCTGAGGAAGTTTACGCCTCAACCACTTCCTTTATCAGGTTCTCACACACTGTGCCACTGTGCACCTGCCCTAATCACCCTGGAGCCAGGTCAGATGACTAGGAAAGCCACTGAGTCCCTGAGCCCAAGAATTTGTTCTAATTAGGCAATCCTCAGGGAGCCCGTGAAACCCAGTTAGCCCTACCCTTCTTGCTGTTCACAAGCTGCCCCCTACAGCTCTAACTTGCTGCTACTCTGCCCCCAGGTGGAACTCCCTGAGGGGCCCTGCCTGGCAGCCTTCTCTCTTGGAGTTATAAGTAACAAAATTCTGCCTTTCATCCATTAGAGTGTCAGTGTGTTGTGTTCTACCATCAAAAGAAACTTGATATCTTATAAAACATATCCTGAGACAGATTTAGTATTATCTGGTACCTGAAGAGAGGAGTGGAGTGAGATAATTTGGTAGAGTAGAAGGCATAAATAACCAAGGGATTATAAAGAAAAAATAGGGAGTAAAAAGCAATCCAAGGACAGAGTGTTCAATGTGCCCAATCTTAAGGAATTTAAGGAATAGACTGAGGAGGAAAATATGCAAATCACAGTAAGTGGACTAAGATGGCAGAAAATCTGGAAGAGTGAAGGGTCTAAGCCAAGGAGTCTTATGGGGTCTGTACAGATTTTAAGAATCACTATAACCGTTAAGACAGAGAAATGATCAACACAGATGAATGCTATAGCAAAGAAGAAATTGAAGGAGACTTAAAAGAGTTTAATGGCTATTTAATTCACAAAATAATCTCCGTGGCAACTTCTTCTAGCAGTTAGTGGTTTCATCTGCTGTGTTCCCATAGCTCTTGGTGTGCATGTCCCTTATTATGGCACATACATGCCATATTGTCATAATTTGTCTGTTTTGTACATTAAAATGTAAGCACTCTGAGGATATTAATCATGGACTTATTCTGCTGTCTCTTTTTTTAACATCACATATAGCCACTGATATAGAACTATTACTCATTGATTGTTTGTTGAAGGAAACAAATGTTTATTTTACTCTGATATTAACATTTCAGTGCTTTTCTTGGTATTCCAGAGGGATGTCCTGGAAGTGGAAGAGATCCCTTGTTGATTTCCTGATTTCCCAACATAGCTCCGACATTCTACAGCAGCTCAGCTCAGCACTTATCAATACTTGAAAATTTGTTCTGCCACGTATGTTTAACGTGTTCTTTCTAATACTGTTCCAAGCAGAGCTAGAGAAACTAGATAATCTTGTGTCAAAATTCAGTATCAGTGTACTCAAATGTATCTCATCCCCATAGCAATAGCCCCACCTCACTCTACAAAGACATTGTGTGCAAAGGTGTTATATATGTGATATGGAATCATAAGTCCTTCATTAGTGAGTCAGTAGGTTAAAATCTTGTGCTTATGAGAACAGTGCTACTGGGAAATAAATTCTCTAGGGACCAATTAACTTTATTTTGCCTGATGAATACTGAGTATATTCTTTATCCTAATAAATCATCTCATAAACCTGTGTTTCTGGTCACAGGGGCAACTAAATAAGAAAATATATGTCTGAATTTAAAAAATGAAAACATACAGCAAAGTAATACAACACATATATTTATATTGATTTCCTATTCTTTGCCAGGCAATTGGACACTGGGGCTCTTCCCTATGCAAAAAGAGGATGGTAGATGGAGAGAATGTTAAGGAATGCTTATTTTGATGATAGTGGGTGCTTAGTATCGTTTGCTCCTAAAAGTTAGAAGATGAGGACATGAGAATTAAGTCAATCACTTTTAAAAATCTCAACAGAATATGAGGTTTTGTGTTTTTTTTTTTAAAAAAAACGCTCCAAGATATTTTATATATAACTGGTTAGTAATCTTACAACAGTTGCTCTAACTCTCACTGCATGTTAATATCACCTAAGGAACTTGGAAAAAAAAAAATATATCGATGTCTGTTGCCCCCCTCCTAAAAGTTTTGATTTAATGGTTCTGTATTTGGCTAACATTTATTATGAAATCACAGAAAGACTGAATAGTATTTTCCTCATTCTGGGAGAATGAAGGATGACCACAAAAGAATATTAGCAACATCCGGAGATTACAACAATCCCTTATTTCTAAACAGTCAGATATCCTTGTACTGGGCAAGACACAATCTGCTTTTCAAAAACAGAAGGGGAAATAAAATGAAAGAAACAAAATGTGTTCATATTTCCAAATGAAATATGAGAATGGACTTTACATAAAAATGAGCAGGGCTTCCCTGGTGGCGCAGTGGTTGCGCGTCCGCCTGCCGATGCAGGGGAACCGGGTTCGCGCCCCGGTCTGGGAGGATCCCACATGCCGCAGAGCGGCTGGGCCCGTGGGCCATGGCCACTGAGCCTGCGCGTCCGGAGCCTGTGCTCCGCAACGGGAGAGGCCGCAACAGAGGGAGGCCCGCATACCACAAAAAAAAAAAAAAAAAAAGAGCAAATATTTGTTTTATTTCCAATGTTGCTGCCATTGACAATGCAAATTTCATCGTCTAATTTTATGGAGGTTTTCTGTTTGTTTATATTTTTACATTTTAGAAACTAAAAGACAAACTTGTGTGCTGGCTTTTATTTACAGATGCAGGTCTGTTTACTGAAAACAAGAAAATAAATGAAGAATTTAGACCATCCCCCAACTAGAGAAAAAGTAATTACAAATTTAGTTGTGAGCAACAAATAATTTGTATGGCAGGAGTTCAAATGGGCCACATTTCAGAGTTTTTAATGTGCAGCTGGGTTTGAGAATGCAGTCATGTTTGAAAACACTATCCATTAATATCTAAATTTAAGAGTCATAAAATAAGGATTTTATTCACAATAGAAATAACTATGTGCTAGAAGTAAACTGAGCAAAAATGTTTTAAAAAGAGCTGCAAGAAATACCTAAGGGACCTCGGGGAATAATGAATAAAGGAAGAGAGATACCATGTTCCTGACTGTCAAAACATTTCCAATATTTTAAAGATGTCTGTTTTTCCCCAAAGTAATTTTCAAGCTTAATATAATTAAAATAAAGCATCCAATGAGTCATCATTATTATTTTTTAGGACTGAGAGGGATGTCACAAAAGCAATTCTAAATGTTGTATATTTTTCTATTGACTCATCATGTTTAGGTTTTTGCTGAGCATAAAAAGAATCTTAATAAATATCTGCTAATTGATATCTTGGTAGTTCAGTAAGTAATCAAGTCCTCTTACTTGGTTTTAAATATGCTATATATTTGTTACTGAAATTTAGTATCAAATAGTATAACAAATATGCTATGTAGTGTATCTTTAACTGTTTCTATTAGGAAAAGTCCTCTGAGTTTTAATAATTGAAGATTCAACAGATCTTCAATCTTCCTGTGGTCATAAATAGACCCAACATTTATTTATTTATTTATTATTGACATATAATATTATGTTAGTTTCAGGTGTACCACACAGTGAATTCAATATTTTTATAGCTCACAAACCATACAAAGTTATTATAAAGTATTGGTTATATTCCTTGTGCTGTGCATTGAATCCCTGTGACTTGACTATTTTATAACTAGAGGTTTGTACTTCTTAATCCCCTCTTTTGCCCCTCCTCCTACCCCTCTCCCCTCTGGCAACCACTAGTTTGTTTTCTCTATCTGCAAGTCTGTTTCTGTTTTGTCATATTTGTTCCTGTGTTTTTTAGATTCCACATATAAGTGAAAATGTACAGTATTTGTTTTTTCTCTATCTGACTTATTTCACTGAACATAATACCCTTCAGGTCCATCCATGTTGTTGCAAATGGCAAGATTTCATTCTTTTTTATGGCTGAGTAATATTTCTGTCTGTGTCTCTATCTCTACCTCTCTCTATATCACATTTTCTTTATTCATTCATCTGCCCATGGGCACTTTGATTCCTTTCATATCTTGGCTGTTATAAATAATGCTGCAATGACATTGGTGTGTACAGATCTTTTGAAATTAGTGTTTCTGTTTACTTCAGATAAACACGCAGGAGTGGAATTGCTGGATCGTACGTAGTTCTATTTTTAATTTTTTGAGGAAACTCCGTACTGTTCTCCATAGTGGCTGCACCAATTTATATCCTCACCAACAGTGCACAAGGGTTCCCTTTTCTACCCATCCTCTCTGACACATTTCTTGTCTTTTTGATGATAGCCATTCTGACAGGTGTGAGCTGATATCAAAAGAGGAGTCCTAAGGGAATATGACATATGGGAACCATGCCACTCAATCTCTTGGGACACAGCTTAACTTCACTCTAGATCCACTGGCAGCCAGTCCTCAGTGCAGCCAATCTTACCTGTTAATCGATTCTAGCCCTGGGCCAAAAACCCCATGTGAGTGAAGCCAGCTGTCAAAAACTATTTAAAAAAATCAAATGAGCAAAACACAGCACCTGTTTCTTTTCCTTATTTTTACTTTACTTCTTCCAGATTCCCACTTTGTTTTTTTCTTGACCTTGTATCTTTCTATCCCACCTTCCACTGACTTATAAAATATGGTTACATAAAGATATTAAGTATACTATTCATAGATTTACATGTAATGAATCAGTTGCTGCCTTCTAATAATCAAGAGTTACAAATATTCCCCTGCAGCAAAATTATAGATTGATTTCTCTGTGTTAATAGCATGTTTGAAAGGTTTATCATCTGTTAATGGGTTATGATATGTTTTCCTAGAAGCATATGAAGAAAACTTTAAGAACACAAGAATATTGAAGATGGAGACATTATAATATCCAAAAATTATGTGGAATTATAAACATCCAAAACTAGGTGCCATGTAGAATGGGAACACATTTGCCACATCCATGAATGAAAATTGGGACTAGATAATTCCTAAGTTCCACTCAAATTCTTACTAAGACGGCTTTATTATTAATTTCATTTCCAAGTACAGGTATAACATTTTTAAGTACTGAGAATTGATTAAGAAAGGGAAATATGTAAAACAGATTTTTTAAAAAATTCTAAATATATATTTACATGAGCCAAAACAAAATAAAATTTCCCAGGTGATGTATAGCCAAGTAACAAATTAAATGTCTGCCTAGACAAGAATCCCAAGTCCTCAAATCAGTTTTTCTAAACTGTACTCTGAAAACACTAGGTCTCTAAGAACTACCCCTCCTCTTCTCTAAAAAGAAAGAAAGGAAAGAAAGAGGGAGGGAGGCAAGGAAGAAAGAAATAAAGAGACAAACAGATAAAGAAAACAAAGAAAGAGAGAAAGAGTTGCTTGTTTCATTTTAAACAAGCTTGGGCTTCTTTAGGCAAAGTTTCTTTACTTCACAGAATTTCTTATGCCATTAATATGATCCTGAGCATTGTGAATCTATAAGCAGGAATACATATTTTTCCCCCAAACTGATTTGGCCACAACAACTATTTTTATTACTCAATACTTGTTAATGTATTATGGGATTCATTTAGGAAATACTCCCCCAGATGATTAGACATTCTTCATAGAAGAGTTAATGTTACTCTTTCAATCATTCCAATTCTATGATGCCATATTTCTTTTCAAATATTAAACGAGATCATTCCTAAATTGCTTCTGGTAATGAGAAATGGGAAATAAACTTTTTGATTATTAGACTAATATGTAGCACATAATATTATTTCATTGAGAACTAAAACTTCAGTCCTTGGTCTAAGAGTTATGTTTTTCAAGACCAAGCAGTTATCTAATTTACCCCACAAGTGTATAATAACTGATTATTAGTGTTCAATTATCCATCATTTTTATTAATATGTCTCTTCGTTACATTTCCAATGGGAGCTTAAAATGACTTTTTTTTTGGAGGAATTAACTATTAAAGTCATAGCTGGATGCATGCTCCTTTCATTTCTTAATGCTATTCTATAAAATGAAACAGAGCTGTCACTGGTTAATTTATTTCCACGCCAAACCATTTACACTCTCCAGAGAAACTTCTGTTTAAATAAGGCATGCTTGACCAAGAAAGGTTGTCATGTATTAACTCTCTCCGTGGGGAGTTGATGTTAAAAGCATAATTGGTTCAGTGGAGGGAACAGAAAATAAGCTCTTCTATTCACAGTCAGAAAAGCAGCTCCCAGTCATTTATGTATGTAAGTGTGCTGTCACTTCTAACTAAGAAAGTGCCATCATACATAATTAGCAGTAGGAAGACTTCTGCTTTTCAAACCTTCAGGATTTTTTTTTTCTACCCCGAGGACAAAAGTTCTCCTAATATGCATTCTCTGATTGCCATTTATCTGTTTGAGTGTGAGGATGCACTTTTCAACTTTTTCTATTTCCTATCAAAGAGAGAATCAGATTTCCTCTTGTTTCCTTCTTATTTCTCTTCTCAGTTTTTCATGATATTGTATTCCTCCTGGTATTTCATGCTTTCTTCTAGTATGGAGAAAGCATTTATGCCATGGGATTTCAAGGTTATTCCTATGCTGTATAAGCAGAAGTATTTTCCAATGCTAAAAAAGCAAAACCATTTTTAATGGGGGAGAAAAGATTAAAGACAACATCAGTTGCAAAGAGAATCAGAATCCTCCTAGGATTTTTAATCCACAGTTCAAACAAGGTTCTAATTTCTTAATCACGGTATAGAAAGACTAATGCAACCAATAGAGAAAACCATTTATTCCCTCCCTCTTTAAACAGCTCTACTCAGCAATAGTTTCAACCTGGGGATAAAATACTGTATACAATTCTTCACTATGATTACCCAGTGTTGATACTGCAAACCACAAAGGCATTTGCAACCTAAATCTTAGTTTCTTTTAGAAAATGTTTGATTTTCCCTTGGCAGCACAATTTACTGTTTCTATTGCCTTTCCAGCAGTGTGAATTCAGACTAACTTTTTCAGCTTTCAGAAATGATGGCTTAATACTCTCTCTATTCTTTCTTACATACAAAAAAATACAAAATATTGTGGCTGATTTGATTTTTAACTTTTTTGTGTGGTTAAACAACATGGACTGTATGATATCAGTTCTTTGAAATGTGTTGAGTCTTAGGAGTGACCTAGCGTATAGTCAATTTTTATAATAGTTTAATGTGTACTTGATAATAATGTACTGTCTCTACTTGATCACAGTACCCAGAAAGATTATGTTTTGTTTTCAAAATCTTTTATATCCTGGCTAAATTTCTGATCTACTTGATCACAAGTTTCTGATAGAGTATTATAAAGATTTCCGACTATGATTAGTGAGTTTGTTAGTATCTCCATATAAATCTCAACAGGTTTTGCTTCATATATTTCTTCAAGATGCCAATAATATTTTAATATATCCTTATCCATTTGTTTCTTTTATAACACAATGCTAATATTCATCTCTATTAATGCCTTCTACCTAGATTCCATTTTATCTGTTAATATTGTTAACAATTTTCTTTTGTTTAATGTTTAGTAGTACATATTTTTCATATCTTTAACTGTTCATTTTGCTTTTGTTTTTGATGTGCTTACTTTATATTTTGTGTTGTCTGTTCCTAGCCCCTCTTCTTTGCTTCTTCCTCTTATCTCCCTTTCTTGCCTTCTGTTAATTGATATATACGTTGATAATTACCATTTATGTTTCTCTATTAGTTTGAAATCTATGGATTGTATTTTAGTATTTAGTTGTTATGTTTACATTTCAATCTATATTTCAACATAAATTTTTCTGACAAAAATTAGTAAATATCTTTATCTTCCTCCAGAAGATAATTATTCTCCCCTCTTACCACTCTCCCAATCTTATTATTGACATCTTGAGATGTATTTTTATTTTTATGTTGTTAGGTAATTTGTTCCATTTTACAAATAGTAAGATTATGGAAAATAATTCTCTGAGTAAAAGAAAAGCTTAGATTAACTTACTTCACTCAACACAAATGTTTTTAAAAGATAACTTTTAACTTCTGCCTTTACAGCCTATTTTGAAGATATTTATAAGCATTCAGTTGAAGAAAACCTTTCTCACTGCCAACTCTTATGAATCCAATTTTTCTGCTTTATATCTATCTTACAAATAGTCTTTGTATCTGAGGTTCTGTGGCATGATGGAGAGTGGTATTTAACATTATGACTTCCCTATTCAACATGGAAAGCAGAGTAACAAAGCGTCTTGACATTTAGATACTTTCCTAGTTTTACTTATTTTGTGTGTATCATGGAAAAGCCTGAAACCTTTATTACTCACTGAAGCAGAGTATCATGTTATTCCACAAAATAACCCCAAGATTAAGCCCATCTTCTTATTTTATAATTTACAGTTGTGTGTTTGTAGGTGACCTTTGTATAATATCCATTCTGTGTGTTCTTTTCCTAGTAAAACTTGTACTCAATGTCTAGGCAAATGGAACCATCTTCAGTTATTCATATTTTTGCTTAGTTCATTTGAAAGTGCACCTGCAATATATCTACTGCACACAGAGAAGAGAGAATGGTTTCTCTCATCCAATTTTTATTCCTTATTTGAGACAAGGAAGAACAGCTTATACATTAAGGGTTATATATTACAATCACCAGGAGAAAACTTTTGGTATTTGGCTCCAAGATGATTTACAGACATCTGCTAAGAAGTTTACTGATCACTGCTAAGAATGAATTACTAATTTACACATATGTATAGCATCTCTAATCTGGGTTCTTCCTAATTTAGAGATTCAAATGAAGAGAATATTATATGTAAACTAATGCTTATTAACAAACAAGAGACATTTCATTATTGGCTTATGGGAAACTCCTTTTCCATTTTTCTGGTAAAGAATAAAGTTATGAGTTGAGAATGGGGTTTTTAGGTAATTAATATATAAGAATCTTACCATCTGGTTAACTTTCCTGGGTTTATACTTTTATGATACTTTGTATATGACTGACTCTTCCTCTCTCTCTCTCTCTGTCCTTCTCTCTGTCTCTGTCTCTGTCTCTCTCTCTCTCTCTCTCTCTCTATATATATATATATATATATACATATATACCAAAATAAGTTAAAAAACAAGTAAAACATTTGTAATCTTACACTTGAAATGAAAATATAAGTAGGATCTCATAATTTTTTTCCAACAGAATAACATTTTTTGCTCTGTGCAACTTTAAGTCCAAGAAGCAATAACAACTCAGTTACAGTGAGCTCACCTACTACCCAGGTGATACTCTCTAAATACCACTTTCTACAAAAAGATGAGAGTTCTTTGGGGGAAACATGGTTGATTCCAGGTCTGGTGAAGAAAATATGCAAAGTTAACTTGTGATTATATTGCTGTACCAGAAAGAAAGGATGATATATAAAACAAATGAGTCATGTCAGAGGAAACAAGACAGTCTGCAGGTTGACAAAGATGGGAAAATTTTGAATAAACCAAAACACATCAAATACATAGAAATCTAGAATTCATAATGATACTCAAATGAATTTTAGGCAGCGACTAGAACACTAACTCATTATTCTGAAAAGTAGGAAATAAAGTAAAGGGAGGAGCATTGGTTTTGTACCCTTATATTGTTGGATAACCAATAGTTAATAAGAGAAAGACTTCTTCATAAAAAAATTAAAGGTAATAAATGTGGGAGGAATGATAAAAATGTTATACTACTATTTTGCAGTCTCTAATGAAATAATGGATCTAGGCAATGATCAATAGTGAATGCTAAAAGCATTTGGTGAAAGGCTGATGGGGAAATGGTGAAAGGCTGATAGGGAAATTATAAAAGGAACAAATCTGATGTATTAAATTTCTATTGTTGTCATAATAAATTATGACAAATTTAGTGGCTTAAGAGAACACATATTTATTATTTCACAATTCTGTATATTAGATGTCCAAGTACAGTGTGACTCAGTTCTCTTACCTAGATTTCACAAGTCAGAAACCCAGTTGCCAGCAGGGCTTCATTCTTCCTGGAGGGTCTGGGGATGAATCTACTTCTAGGCTCATCTAGGTTTTTGGCAGAGTTCAGTTCCATGTGGTGGAGGACTGAGGTCCCATTTACTTGCTGGCTTTTGCCTGGGGGTCATTCCCAGATTTAGAGGCCACTTCTATCTTCATAGTCAGCAACAACAGTTTTACTCCTTTTCATGTTATGATATCACTGACTTCCCCTTCTGCCTCATCTCTCCTGTTACCTCTTCTCTCTGACCTCAGACTGAGAAACCTTTCTGCTTTTAAGGGCTCAGGTGATTAGACTGGATCCACCCACTTAATCTAAGGTAATCTCTTTATCATAACTAGATCTTTGAAGTCCCTTCACAGCAGTACCTAGGTTAGTATTTGATTGAATAACCAAGGCCAGGAACTTGGATGGGCTAAAAGTCTGCCTACAACAGCTGAAAATACTTGAAACTACTAATCAATCCCAATCAAATCCAACTGTAGCTTTGGTTAAAAAAAACAAGTAGAGGTTGAGTTTCCAGTTCTGCATATAAGGACGTTGGAAGTCACCACTTCAACTTAACAACAAACAGAAAGCTGAAAAGACTGAAAAATCAACAACTCTTCTTGAATTCATTAGAGAGGAGAGGACATAGGGCAAACCACTGCCCCCCAGGATTGGAGAGACAGGTGAATACAGGGAGTCGAGGTTTACAAGGGCAGATTCACAAGCAGAAACTGCCTCAGGAACCAGTGCTGGGGTAGGAAAACCTGAACTGTAATTGATAATTGCTGAAGGCTCAGTGTGGACAAGTCTGAGAGTTAAAAATTCCAGGAGAACCCACTGATGGTCAGGGGTGTGGGGGCAGTGGGTGCCCACAAAATTGTGAGGTTTACCTACAGGAGCTCTACTAAATTCCCAGAGTAAATATCAAAGAATATCCCTTCATGCTTTCAGCAGGGGGAGGAAAAAGGAACCATTTTGAAATACGCCAGAGCACTCTTCTTAACATGGCCTGACCTCAGGGGAAACTAGTTAGCTTGAGCCTAACACTATTATCAGAGCTAAACTGACCTGGGGACGGGAAAAACCCAACTCTAGACATTTTTCACCTACCACAAAGAAGAGAAATACTAAATACAACCCATTCTAGGCATCCTCCCCTCCTTAAGGGAGAGAAAAAAAACTGAGAAACACTTGTAAAGTTTGCAGTGTAGAGGCTTAGGCTCATTAGAAGACTGAGACCTAAACACAGTACTGTAGAATGCTTCCTATCCTCCTAAACCTTAAAGATCTATTTACAGTAGTTTCTTTTACCCAGTACATCATGTTTGGCTATCAAGAAAAAATTACAAGTCATTCCAAAGGGTAAAAAAAAACACAATTTGAAGAGACAGAGAAGGCACCAGAACTAGACATAGTAGGAATGTAGGAATTATCAGATGGTAATTTAGAACAACTATGATTAATATGCTAAGGGCTGTTATGGTAAAGAGAACATGTAAAAAAAGATGGGCAATGTAAGCAGAGAGATGGCAATCCTAAGAGAGAACCAAAAAGAAATGCTAGAGATGAAAAACACTGTAAGAGGAATGAAGAATGCCTTTGGTGGGCTCATTAGTAAAAGAGAACAGTGAAGAAAGAATCTCTAACCTAGAGGATATATCAATAGAAACTTCAAAAACCAAAAAGAGTAAAGAACAAAGACTGAGGAAAAAAGAGTGGAATGTCTATGGAATGTGGGTCAACTACAAAAGATGTAACATACACATATTGGGAATACCAGAAAGAAAAGAAAGGAACAGAAGGAATATTTGAAACAATAATGACTAAGAATTTCCCCAAATTAATGTCAGACACCAAACCACAGATTTAGGAAGTTTAGAGAACACCAAGCAGGATAAAAGCAAAACAAAAACAAAAACCTAAAACAAAAAACTCCTACATCATAATTTTCAAACTGCAGAACATCAAAGAAAAAAAACATCACTGATTGCTAGGGATTGGGGCTGCAGGAGGATGAATAGGTGGAGCACAGAAGGTTTGGGGGGCAGTGTAAATACTCTGTGTGATACCATAATAATGGATTCATGTCATTATACATTTGTCCAAACCCATAGGATGTACAACACCATGAGTGAGCTGTAATGTAAACTATGGACTTTGGGGAATTATGATGTATATGGCAGTGCATCAGCGGTAACAAATGTATCATTCCGGTGGGGGATGTTGATAATGGCAGAGGCAATGCATGTGTGGAAGCAGCCGAGAATATATGAGAAATCTCTGTACCATCCCCTCAATTTTGCTGTGAACCTACAGCTGCTCTAAAAAAGTAAAGTCACAAATAAAAAAAAAATTAACAAAGCTAGGTAGTTTAAACCTTTCACACACACAAAAAAGAAAAATTTTAAAGTGTTAACTGTTGATGCTGGCTGATGGGTACAGGGGATTTTATGATATTATTACAAAATTCTTTCTCCTTTTATGTGTATGCTTCCATAATAAAAAAGAATACAAACTTCCACCTTAGATTTTCAGCGTAGTACCTCAAATGCACTTAAGAATGAATCCATAGATCCTTGTTATCCAGCCTTCTCGCCCATCATAAGATGGGATTATTCAGTATTGTCTATGGTCACATTGCTTTCTGAGGATACACATTGATCACACTTGAACATCACCAAGACATAAGGAGACTCTGACAACAATCCTTTGAATCTTTCTAGGGGTCTGTATATTGCTCACATAATTTTCTGCTTCTTTCTGAGTGTCTTTTTCATTCTTTAATCATAAAATGGACCCACTGTCTTCATATGTTGTAGAGATAATCAGTCATGAGAATCCTTCAAATTAGCCTAATTCCTGTTGATAAATTCATGGACAGCCTGGCTCTTTGCTTCTAGCAACCTCATGCGTTGGTAGAGGTTAGTAATAATCTTCAGTTGGGTTAGTTTCCTGATCACAATCCAATCATCTGCCAAGCGTGATAAAACACAGTTGAGAACTCTGGCTTAACAGAGGCTGTGTATGGGTAATTATATCTATTATAATTTGGACCTGGCAGGTGCCCTGAATGACATGTCCAATATATCCTGAAGCAAGTGATTTAGGCCATATAGTAAATATAGCAGTCAGAATGAAAGACAAGAGAAAGACAATGAATTAGAAATATTTGGAGGCTACCATCAGCAGACAAACATTCTGAAATAAATCCATTGTTTGAAAGAATGGAGGAAAGAAAATAAAAAGAGTTATTAGGGTTCCAGTAAAGGTTGTTTTATTTATTTACTTTTGTTTGTTTTTACCATCAGAACCAAGGCAGATCTGCATATATTTGAAGCTATGACTTGAAGGATACAGGGAAAGGATTGGCACTTTTGGAAAAGGAGGGAATGTGTGATCCATTCAGAGTTAGTAACAGAGTAGAATGTCAGCCTATTTCAGGTGTAAATGATAACAGACTACAGAGCTGGGAGAAAATGCACAACTCTTTGAAATCTCCAGAAATATTGTATTATAGCAAATTTTTGAAGAAATATGACATATGAACAGTGCTCATCTGGAAGGATAGAATTGACATTGATGTAGTAGTATCTGCATTTATTCAAAAGGATAGGGAAAAAGAAGATAGTTTTCGGTTCAAATAGTACCTTGGTTTGGTTCTTATTTTCTTAGCCTGATGGTAAAGAAGATGTGTTTCAAACTGCAGAACATCAAAGTAAAAACATCACTGATTGCTAGGGATTGGGGCTGCAGGAGGATGAATAGGTGGAGCACAGAAGGTTTGGGGGGCAGTGTAAATACTCTGTGTGATACCATAATAATGGATTCATGTCATTATACATTTGTCCAAACCCATAGGATGTACAACACCATGAGTGAGCTGTAATGTAAACTATGGACTTTGGGGAATTATGATGTATATGGCAGTGCATCAGCGGTAACAAATGTATCATTCCGGTGGGGGATGTTGATAATGGCAGAGGCAATGCATGTGTGGAAGCAGCCGAGAATATATGAGAAATCTCTGTACCATCCCCTCAATTTTGCTGTGAACCTACAGCTGCTCTAAAAAAGTAAAGTCACAAATAAAAAAAAAATTAACAAAGCTAGGTAGTTTAAACCTTTCACACACACAAAAAAGAAAAATTTTAAAGTGTTAACTGTTGATGCTGGCTGATGGGTACAGGGGATTTTATGATATTATTACAAAATTCTTTCTCCTTTTATGTGTATGCTTCCATAATAAAAAAGAATACAAACTTCCACCTTAGATTTTCAGCGTAGTACCTCAAATGCACTTAAGAATGAATCCATAGATCCTTGTTATCCAGCCTTCTCGCCCATCATAAGATGGGATTATTCAGTATTGTCTATGGTCACATTGCTTTCTGAGGATACACATTGATCACACTTGAACATCACCAAGACATAAGGAGACTCTGACAACAATCCTTTGAATCTTTCTAGGGGTCTGTATATTGCTCACATAATTTTCTGCTTCTTTCTGAGTGTCTTTTTCATTCTTTAATCATAAAATGGACCCACTGTCTTCATATGTTGTAGAGATAATCAGTCATGAGAATCCTTCAAATTAGCCTAATTCCTGTTGATAAATTCATGGACAGCCTGGCTCTTTGCTTCTAGCAACCTCATGCGTTGGTAGAGGTTAGTAATAATCTTCAGTTGGGTTAGTTTCCTGATCACAATCCAATCATCTGCCAAGCGTGATAAAACACAGTTGAGAACTCTGGCTTAACAGAGGCTGTGTATGGGTAATTATATCTATTATAATTTGGACCTGGCAGGTGCCCTGAATGACATGTCCAATATATCCTGAAGCAAGTGATTTAGGCCATATAGTAAATATAGCAGTCAGAATGAAAGACAAGAGAAAGACAATGAAATAGATCCTTGTTATCCAGCCTTCTCGCTTATTCTGTGTCCCCCACATTGATAACATTACCACCTTGCTTGGAGCAGAGTCTTGGTTGGTGAATGCAGTTGGTGAAACCAAACCAACCTTGAGGGAATGGGGAAGGGAACCCACCTCCAAATATCTAGATGGCCATTGCTGATTATATTCCCTCTTTGTAAGTGAATCTGTAAGTTGAAATGGTCTGTTGTTATCATTTGACGTCCATTAGCAGTGTCCTGGTTACAGCTGCTAAAGAACCTGGCCACCTTGCTATGATTAAATTTGCTGCAGTTGGGAATAAGCATATGTACTGAGTTGGGCTCCTTCCTGACCTATTTCCATTTTGCCAGAAGGATCTTATTTCTATTCTTACAATAATTTTAACCCTTCCAAGCCTGAAAGTCTGGTCCTTAAATGAGTTTTAAAGAAATGACATTCTCACTATAAATAGAACACTAAATTAAGTTACCATAAATAGAAGGTAACTATAAAAATAATCAATATAAAAACAGTAATGTTATTAAAATTTATCTAAATTCCCTCATTCTGTGAGTTTAGAAACTGTCGTTGCTGCTGCAAGATAATAAAACTCTTCTGAGGCAAATGATGGCAAAATCAATTTCCACTGTATCTACTGCTTTGTGTTCTTTCCTGTAGCCCCAATCACAATTATAATTATAAAAATATCATATTTGCTTCTTCTTTAAGATGGGATTATTCAGTATTGTCTATGGTCACATTGCTTTCTGAGGATACACATTGATCACACTTGAACATCACCAAGACATAAGGAAACTGACAACAATCCTTTGAATCTTTCTAGGGGTCTGTATATTGCTCACATAATTTTCTGCTTCTTTCTGAGTGTCTTTTTCATTCTTTAATCATAAACCAAGACATAAGGAGACTCTGACAACAATCCTTTGAATCTTTCTAGGGGTCTGTATATTGCTCACATAATTTTCTGCTTCTTTCTGAGTGTCTTTTTCATTCTTTAATCATAAAATGGACCCACTGTCTTCATATGTTGTAGAGATAATCAGTCATGAGAATCCTTCAAATTAGCCTAATTCCTGTTGATAAATTCATGGACAGCCTGGCTCTTTGCTTCTAGCAACCTCATGCGTTGGTAGAGGTTAGTAATAATCTTCAGTTGGGTTAGTTTCCTGATCACAATCCAATCATCTGCCAAGCGTGATAAAACACAGTTGAGAACTCTGGCTTAACAGAGGCTGTGTATGGGTAATTATATCTATTATAATTTGGACCTGGCAGGTGCCCTGAATGACATGTCCAATATATCCTGAAGCAAGTGATTTAGGCCATATAGTAAATATAGCAGTCAGAATGAAAGACAAGAGAAAGACAATGAATTAGAAATATTTGGAGGCTACCATCAGCAGACAAACATTCTGAAATAAATCCATTGTTTGAAAGAATGGAGGAAAGAAAATAAAAAGAGTTATTAGGGTTCCAGTAAAGGTTGTTTTATTTATTTACTTTTGTTTGTTTTTACCATCAGAACCAAGGCAGATCTGCATATATTTGAAGCTATGACTTGAAGGATACAGGGAAAGGATTGGCACTTTTGGAAAAGGAGGGAATGTGTGATCCATTCAGAGTTAGTAACAGAGTAGAATGTCAGCCTATTTCAGGTGTAAATGATAACAGACTACAGAGCTGGGAGAAAATGCACAACTCTTTGAAATCTCCAGAAATATTGTATTATAGCAAATTTTTGAAGAAATATGACATATGAACAGTGCTCATCTGGAAGGATAGAATTGACATTGATGTAGTAGTATCTGCATTTATTCAAAAGGATAGGGAAAAAGAAGATAGTTTTCGGTTCAAATAGTACCTTGGTTTGGTTCTTATTTTCTTAGCCTGATGGTAAAGAAGATGTGGTGTGTATATTTATCTGCCTATATATCTATCTATGTATCTATCTATCTATATACCTACCTATCTATCTATGAAAGGGAAAGAGAGATACTGTATGATATTATATGTAGAATTTAAAACAGCCAAACTCATAGAAGCAGAGTAGAATGATGGTAACCAAGTCTGGGAGGTGGGAGTATGGGGGAGATTTTGGTCAAAGAGTATATAAACTTCCAGTAGCTACTAATCATGAAAGTTAAAGATATTTTAAATTTAAGTTTAAAAAATGATGTATCATACCATGATCTTATGTCATAAAACTGACGATAATATAATATCTATACAATTAAAAATATAACCTAAAATAACTAGTTTCCTCTCTGAACTAATTCTGAAAGTCTGGTTTTGAAGAGGTCAAGGAAGTACAATTCATCAGATTAGCGCTGTGCAGATGGGGGCACAGAAGGGACCAGAGAGGTGAGAGGATGCATGTGACAGTCTTTTATAAGGCTCATCACTTTGACTTGTAAAGAAGAAAATGACACCATCTGTGCTGTCGTTTTTGTTAACCTTCTGCTTTGAATAAGATAAACTGAATACTGAGAATAGGTGAATGAACACAAAACAATATTTGCATCAGGGTTATTGAAAATCAAAGGATGAGTAACCTTGCCTCTCTCATGCTTATTGTTCATGTTTTTGTAGATAGTTATCTTCATGATTGAGAAACTATTTGTTTTGTGGGAAAATACTATGCATTAATTCTAGTTTGAAATTCATCTATTTTTATGCATTAAAATCATACTTTTGATGTTAGTGAGCTATTTATTAGGTAATATTTCACTATGGTTCTTATTTTTAACATCTAATTTTTAATAACCAATCAGAGAAAGAGAGGAAGTAATTTTGATTTTTACATGTAATTTAGCAAAAAAGGAGAAAAATTTTAATGTTAATGACACCATACATATTTTCTTGGTTTGACTAAAATTGTGAGAGAATAATATTGTCTTTTATAACTACTAGTCTTCCAGTTTTATACTATTTGAGTGATTTAATTTCTCAGACCCTTAAGATATTCATTTCTTTTCTTCTATCACATCCTGCTCAAGGGAGGAGAACTAACCTATTCAGATCCTCAAAGGTCTGATGTAATATACATTGCCAGTCACACTGGTTCCTTATGTCTCTGAGTGCCTTAGTATCAAGCCATGTGATTGACCAAGCTGTATTTCTCCATGATTCCTGTATCTTACGTTGGACTAGGTACCTGTCATTTGTATTGTTTAACTTATATAGCCACTCAATTCCCTACTTAGATTTCCTTGCCTCATCTCTAGTACGTACTATATTCTTATTAAATGTGTGCTTTTATTTGCTGACCAATTTCAGTATCCATAGGATAAAACTGAAACTCCTTAGTACAGCATGTAAGGTCTTTCACCATTTGACTGAAATTGCTGTCCAGAGCCTCATCTCCTTTGATTTCATCTCATACCCTATGTGCCAGCTGAAGCTATAATCTTGCAGCTCCTTACACACTAGTCTCTTGGCCTAGAATGTACACATCTCACCCCTCCATTGTTCCAAGGCTAATCTTCAATACCGAACCCCGCTTGGCTCACATGCCTCTCTAATGTGAATCCTCCCATAATTTCCATGGTAATGACTTGTCCAACACACTTATTTTGGTAGAGTTTACCTTCAAGTGATTTCTTTAGCAAAGAAGAATGGAAGGTAAACTTGACTCTGTGAATATTGAAGATATCTATGTTGTGTTCAGATTTGATTGAGATCAAAAGTAGATTTAGATAATTGTGAAGAAAGCTTTTTGCAGAAGAGGTGATTTATTTTTCAAATTTACTTATATATTTAGTGCAATTCCAATTAAATTATAAAATTTAAAGAGAAGAATAAGGGAAACATACATATCCTTTTGTAATATATGTATATCCCCAAGCTGATACTACTATATTTTTAATTGTAATACATTGTAAAATCACTTATTATAAAGAAAGGAACACAATTCTTTATAAAGTCATTTACTTTTATGTCTGCCTCTCCATTCTAGACTGGAAGACACTTGTTGACAAAAACTTTGTCCTATGGTTTTTTCTAAACATATAGCATTGCTATAAATAAATGATTCAAATAATAAACTATAAGTAATAAGAATTAACATTATTTTTGACATACTAACTCAATATCTTCTCATGGTCATATTATCTTAGTTCAGATAAATGACTTAATAGAATGGAGAAACATCTAAGAACGAAACTCCTAAGTTATGAGTCATGTCTGAAAATGTAGAAAATTCAGAAGTAGCTTCATCATAGATTCTAAGCATGATCTTTTTACTCTTTGGAGACTATAGCAATATCATTTCTAAATAACTACTAAATATTCATTTTCTTATACCCTGAGACAAAAGGTGTCTCTTTCATAGGTGTTTTAAAGAAAGTGATTTAAAATATATTACCTAGCTTTGAAGAAAATATAGTCCCACATCTTGAGATTTCTGATGACAAGCAAATAGTGAGAGGGAGTGGGTTCTGACATTAGACCACATTCAAGAATTAAAAAAACAAAACAAAACAGGGAGATATGTCCACAGAGGAACCAAAGTTCAGATGGGGAGAGGCAAGACGCAGTGTCAAGATTTAGCAATTTCAAGTGTTCAATTAGGAAAATGTATAGGTAGGTGACATCCAGAATTGTGGAGACAATGTTCTCATTACTTAGTTTATATAGATATCTCTTATGCTTGTTGTTAATCAAGCAGCAAAAGTAACATACAGGAAACTCAGTGTTCAAAGTCAGAATGGTCAGAAGTTGAGTAGTTTTCCCCTGGGCAACAGAGAACCAGCTGTTGAGAAAGGGTTCAAGGGCAGTGCTCAGGGAGTTCAATCTTCAAATTCAGTCAAGGGAACATATAAACACAAGTTCATAAACTGTAACTTATTGATATTATTTCTGATTTTTAGTGTTATTTATGAAGAGTTAATCGACTTGGAAAGTAATTTGAAATTTTTCTTCTCATGATCATGTACATGACCACAGGGAAAATTTAGTGGATTTAATCATCTGTATATTTTATATACTTAACTTATTGTCATAGTCTTGGCTGTAATTTTCACTTTTCTCCAAATCCTGTTTTTAGTCCTCTCAATGTAATTAACTCTGAGTAAGTTTCTATTAAAAATTATTCACATGTGTCAAAATTTCTACTTTTTTCAGCCTCAAATTTCATTTGGAGGTGTCATGGAGATTAAACCAAATTTAGAACCCCAAATGATTGCCATAATAGAAAGGCAGGAGTAGAAAACAAAATATATACTTCAATTCTCAGTAAAATAAAATATAAATACGAGATTTTCCCAGACATTTATACAGCATTTAATGTGCACACAGAGGCATTACTAGACATAATTCATTTAAACCAGGATTCTAATAGTATAAAGCAAATCCATTATACACACATGAATATTAAGACACATTAAAATTTAATTAATCTGAATAAGTTATTGTGTCCTATTTTCTATCTATATTGATAAGAATGTTCAATATAAAAAAACTAAGAAAATTATGGATTATGTTCACACATATTAAATTGGGATTAAGAAAACTTCAGCTTCCATTATTGTCAATGAAATTTGTTTTCCCTATATTATGCTACCATTCAATAAATTATAGATTACAGTCTCATTTTTATAACTGAAATGCAAAGGCCCAGAAAGAAGAATATGCTGAGAAAAACATTCAGAAGTCTCTGTTTTATTTTATCTTTTCTGGCTTGGAATTCAGATATCTAATAAAAATAAAAATTTTTGACATTGTTAACTATTGAGCATATACTATTTAATTAGCTATTTGTGTTTTATTCACTGACTGCTAAAAGAGAATCAATGAGCAAATGACCAAGATGAGACACATCTTTGTGGGTCCCAACAGGGGACAGAGGACAATCATGGACCAAGTGGCCCTTCACCAATACCATGAAGCCCAAAAGCCCGTGGGAACTTAGCTGCTATACCGGGGAGAAGGAGCAGGAGGGTAAGAATGCTCGTTTTGACTATGTTTATCTTGAAATGCCTGAAAAATAAAGTTGACTAGGTTTATCTGGAAAAAAAAATTAAAAAATTAATAAATAAAAGAGAATCAAAAGAAATATAAGGCACCATATAAAGCCTTTAAAGATTTATCTTCCTCTTCTTGATGAGGCAAGGTGAACTCCTCAGTATCCCCTCATTGCCTTTAATATAAAGTCTGAGTCTTAACATTAATGATATGTTGCTTCAATCTCTTTGCTCTAGATCTTAGAGTTGAAAATGCAAATGACTAGTCCAAGTAGAGTCAAGTTGTAAGCCTAGCTGGAGTGCAAAATTCATTGTTGAGTCAAGAGGGAATGAAGAATAAGAAATAATGTGAGACAGTTAAAGACCAGATAATGCAGTCTTGAATTTCAATATGTCCTCCAGTGCCCATAGGCAACAGAGAACTATTAGAAAGAATATAAAGTTTCAGTTACGCTAGATGAATAAGTTCTAGAGATCTGCTTGTACAACAGACTGCCTATAATTAACAATATGGTATTGTGCATTTCAAAATTTGCTAAGAGGATATATCTCATGTTAAGTGTTCTTACCACCTACCCTCTCCAAGGAAACTTTTAGAGGTGTTGGATATATCTATTACCTTGATTATGGTGATGGTATCGTGTGTTTACATATGACCAAACTCATCAAATTGTATGTGTTAAATATGTACAGTTCTTTTTATATCAATTATACTTCAATAAAGCTGTTAAATTTAAATGCATTTTGAAATATAAAACATGCTTTCATTAATCTTCTTTGCCTTTTCTAACTTAAAAAAAAAATAAATTTATTTATTTATTTATTTTTGGCTGTGTTGGGTCTTCGTTGATGCATGCGGGCTTTCTCTAGTTGCAGCGAGCAGGGGCTACTCTTTGTTGTGGTGTTGTGGTGCATGGGCTTCTCATTGCAGTGGCTTCTCCTGTTGCGGAGCATGGGCTCCAGGCGTGCGGGCTTCAGTAGTTGTGGCATGTGGGCTCAGCAGTTATGGCTCACGGGCTGTACAGCGCAGGGTCAGTAGTTGTGGTGCGTGGGCTTAGTTGCTCCACCGCATGTGGGATCTTCCTGGACCAGGGCTCGAACCCATGTCCCCTGCACTGGCAGGCATATTCTTAACCATTGCACCACCAGGGAAGTCCGCCTTTTCTAACTTTTAAGTGTAGCCATATATGTATAGATGTTACATGTTCAAAATGAATGAACTGTGATGACTGATATTTACCACACAACTGGGCTGCATGCATGTAATGAGGTTGCAGGTGTTTTTGGAGGAACTTCAAGTTCAGGTGACTACTTGCCTTTCCTATTTTTTTTTTTTTTTTACTTAGAGCAGATATCTGTGGAATATCTAGTTTATTTGGTATCGTTTTTCTTCTTCCATAATGTCTGTATCTCTAGATTTTATCATTGGTTTTAAAGTTCTAGTCCAATATACAAATGTTGAATGTATTCTAGTCTAGCTTTGCCCTTGGCCAACCATGTGGCATTGGGAAAATTACTTTATCTCTCTGAACATGAGCTCTCCGAACTGCAAAAATAGGGTTCTTTACTCCTTTCATAGGAATTTTGTGTGGATGATACAACACATTTAAAGCATCTAGCAATATGACTTATCGATTTTAATTTAATCAATAGATAATTCACTTTCCCACCCCCTTTCTTTCTTATTTATATTTTCCATCAAATATTCCATGTCTTTAATTTTTAATTGAAAAAGACTTGCATTTTATGAATATTTCAAACCAGCCAGAGAACTTTTTTCCTTCCATGTACCTATTAACAATATACAGCATGTCATATATGCTCTTTGACCTCTAAAAGCTATGTTGTCATGGCTGCCTCTTTGCTGTCAAAGACAATTTGCGCTGGGCTACTTCCATAAATATAGTCCCCTGGAAAGTCAGCATGATTTAAAGACTGGTTTTTACACATTTGAGTTTTTATAATAAAATATACTAATGCAATATAATTACAGATTTGTGACTATCCAAAATATACATATGTTTTCTCTGCTTTGTCATCTTTTTCTTCTTTCTCTTAAAACCTAAGAAGCTAATTCAAAAAAACTAATTTACAAGAATAGCTGAAATTTCCAAATAAGAAGTCAGAAAAAATGCAAATGTTATTTCTCATAATATTACTTTTCTAAAATTACACATACGGCATAATCCACAATTCATTTAACTGTCTAGCTGATAATTTATAATAATAGCTATGTGCTGTGTTTGAATAAAATTATTACATTTGTGCTTCTCATATTTCTGCAACTTCAAATTTTAAACGATCTAAATTATCATTAGCTTTTCCCCTTTTACTGGATAACACATTTTTCTTCCAGTGAAAGTGAAGAAAAATGGAAACAGATTTACAGCACTTCTCTTTCCTGTAGTTATTTCATTTTCTTTTTTAAAAAATGCAATCAGCAGAAGTTTTCCTATTTAGGAATTTTAAGTGTTGACTACCACCACCCTTTCTCTATTACCTCCTAAAGCTATTCATTCCAAATTCCATTGTTGAACTGCAAAAAGAACTGTCACATGTGCCCCAATTGGCAGTGAGTTTCCTTCCTTTCTATTTTCTGTGTATTTGTATTGAACGGAATTTAGTATGTTAGGTCCAACTGACCATATCCAAAATGATGTGACTGTCAGTTCAGTGAGAATACTGATTCTTCCTACATGGAAAAATGTGCTTGAATGCTGGTACTGCTGTCACCACTGCTATTCAACACTGAATCCCAATCCTGAAGCCACCACCATCATTGTCCCAGAAAAGAATTGCTGTTTCCACAGCCACCACCATCAGGGATTTTACACAGTCCATGTTTCTTTAGTCCCCAATTCAGTGTCTGGGAGAGAGGCATCTGCTTAGTGGAGTCTAGGACTAGTACCTTTGCCTCAGACACAGGGTTATTTGTAAAGCAAATATCTGGGTTTTTTCAGGTTTTGTGGTAGAAGAAGACTCTTCTCATCAACATGCATACTGAGGAATTGCTCAAATAACAAAGGGCAATCTCTTCACACACATCAGAACCTCCAAGAAAGCAAATATCTTAATTAAGGCAGATTGAGTTCCCTCTCCTTCTGTCTCTGTCTCCCTGAGCCTTTTCTCTTTCTCTCTAACTCTTTTAATTACAATGAATTTTAATAAAACTATGATCCTACATGAATATGAGTGGATTATATAACTGGGGAAGTAGAAGGAAGTCCAACATTCAGCCCCTGATGAAAGTTGCATTATTCAGTCCAGATTTACCATTAACGAAGCTGATACCAATATCTTACTTTGAAACCTATATCTATTTCTCACTTTATGCAGAATCTATATGAAGGGAAGAGTAATGATAATTAGCACACCTCAAAACCCAATACACTTATTGCTTGAACAAGGAAGTCAAAGTGTTTTGGCTTTTAACTCAGGAAAAGATATATAGAAGCATCCCCTCATTAGAGTTGCTAACCCATACGATAGCATATGGCCTTGTAGTGCAGAAATTGGATTTTCCCTGTTTTCCATATATGTTTACTTTTATCAAAGTTTCACGTAAATAAAATTTACATTATGTATATACATATATAAAATACATTATATATATATATATATATATAATCCCAATGTATTAACTGAAAGATATTCCTTTCTAAGAATTGGTGTGTTCTCTCTAGTCACAGTTCCCATAGTTCCTTACAGAAAAACTGGTGATCAAAAGTTGCTTAATGTGGCTGATCCCACTGGTTGGGTAGCACAACTTCCATTTGCAAACCGGTTCTCTCTTGCTAATTCCAACTATAGTGGCATCCTTACCTTCTCTTGAGTTAAAAATGGCCATTTGTCCCAGATATAACCAATAAGCTATCATTGAAAGTATGGGGTTCAGGGGATCCTGAGAAAGCTTTTGCTTTATTGATAAAACACTTCACAATCTGGCTGGCATTTCTCCTTTTTTTTTTTTTTTTTAACATCTTTATTGGAGAATAATTGCATTACTGTTGTGTTAGTTTCTGCTGTATAACATGGTGAATCAGCTGTATGTATACTTATACCCCCATATCCCCTCCCTCTTGCGTCTCCCTCTAACCCTCCCTATCCCACCCCTCTAGGTGGTCACAAAGAACCGAGCTGATCTCCCTGTGAGAGGCAGCTGCTTCCCGCTAGCTATCTATTTTACATTTGGTAATGTATATATGTCAATGCTACTCTCTCAAATCGTCCCAGCTTACCCTTCCCCCTTCCCGTGTCCTCAAGTCCATTTTCTATGTCTGTGTCTTTATTCCTGTCCTGCCCCTAGGTTCATTAGAACATTTTTTTTTTAGATTCCATATATATGTGCTAGCATACGGTATTTGTTTTTCTCTTTCTGACTTACTTCACTCTGTATGACAGACTCTAGGTCCATCTACATCACTACAAATAATTTCGTTTCTTTTCATGGCTGAGTAATATTCCATTGTATATATGTGGCACATCTTCTTTATACATTAATCTGTCGATGGACACTTAGGTTGTTTCCATGTCCTGGCTACTGTAAATAGTGCTGCAATGAAAATTGTGGTATATGACTCTTTCTGAATAATGGTTTTCTCAGGGTATATGGCTAGTATTGGGATTGCTGGGTCATATGAATTCTATTTTCAGTTTTTTAAGGAACCTCCCTACTGTTCTCCATAGTGGCTGTACCAATTTCATGCCCACCAACAGTGCAAGAGGATTCCCTCTTCTCCACACCCTCTTCAGCATTTATTGTTTGTAGAATTTTTGATGATGGCCATTCTGACTGGTTTGAGATGATACCTCATTGTAGTTTTGATTTGCATTTCTCTAATGATTAGTGATGTTGAGCATCCTTTCATGTGTTTCTTGGAAATCTGTATATCTTATTTAGAGAAATGTCTATTTAGATCTTCTGCCCATTTTTGGATTGGGTTGTTGTTTTTTTGATACTGAGCTGCATGAGCTGCTTGTATATTTTGGGGATTGAGCCTTTGTCAGTTGCTTTGCTTGCAAATATTTTCTCCCATTCTGAGGGTTGCCTTTTCGTCTTGTTTATGGTTTCCTTTGCTGTGCAAAAGCTTTTAAGTTTCATTAGGTCCCATTTGTTTATTTTTGTTTTTATTTCCATTTCTCTAGGAGATGGGTCAAAAAGGATCTTGCTGTGATTTATGTCATAGAGTGTTCTGCCTATGTTTTCCTCTAAGAGTTTGATAGTGTCTGGCCTTACATTTAGGTCTTTAACCCATTTTGAGTTTATTCTTGTGTGTGGGGTTAGGGAGTGTTCTAATTTCCTACTTTTACATGTAGCTGTCCAGTTTTCCCAGAACCACTTATTGAAGAGGCTATCTTTTCTCCACTGTATATCCTTCCCTCCTTTATCAAAGATAAGGTGACCATATGTGTGTGGGTTTATCTCTGGGATTTCTATCCTGTTCCATTGATCTGTATTTCTGTTTTTGTGCCAGTACCATACTGTCTTGATTACTGTAGCCTTGTAGTAAATCCAAGAACATGGTATATATCTCCATCTGTTTGTATCATGTTTAATTTCTTTCATTAGTGTCTTATACTTTTCTGCATACATGTCATTTGTCTCCTTAGGTAGGTGTATTCCTAAGTATTTTATTCTTTTAGTTGCAATGGTAAATGGGAGTGTTTCCTTAATTTCTCTTTCAGATTTTTCATCATTAGTGTATAGGAATGCAAGAGATTTCTGTGCATTAATTTTGTATCCTGCAACTTTACCAAATTCATTGATTAGCTCTAGTAGTTTCCTGGTAGCCTCCTTAGGATTCTCTATGTATAGTATCATGTCATCTGCAAACAGTGACAGCTTTACTTCTTCTTTTCCTATTTGGATTCCTTTTATTTCCTTT
>NC_041219.1:82687662-82705698 GCF_002837175.3 Physeter macrocephalus | reverse complement strand
TATGGGTTATCTCTGGGCTTTCTATCCTGTTCCACTGATCTATATTTCTATTTTTGTGCCAGTACCATACTGTCTTGATTACTGTAGCTTTGTAGTATAGTCTGAAGTCCAGGAGCCTGATTCCTCCAGCTCCGTTTTTCTTTCTAAAGATTGCTTTGGCTATCGGGGTCTTTTGTGTTTCCATACAAATGGTGAGATTTTTTTTGTTCTAATTCTGTGAAAAATGCCATTGGTAGTTTGATAGGGATTGCACTGAATCTGTAGATTGCTTTGGGTAGTATTGTCATTTTCACAATATTGATTCTTCAAATCCAAGAACATGGTATATATCTCCATCTGTTTGTATCATGTTTAATTTCTTTCATTAGTGTCTTATACTTTTCTGCATACATGTCATTTGTCTCCTTAGGTAGGTGTATTCCTAAGTATTTTATTCTTTTAGTTGCAATGGTAAATGGGAGTGTTTCCTTAATTTCTCTTTCAGATTTTTCATCATTAGTGTATAGGAATGCAAGAGATTTCTGTGCATTAATTTTGTATCCTGCAACTTTACCAAATTCATTGATTAGCTCTGGTAGTTTTCTGGTAGCATCTTTAGGATTCTCTATGTATAGTATCATGTCATCTACAAAGAGTGACAGTTTTACTTCTTCTTTTCCAATTTGGATTTCTTGTATTTCTTCTTCTTCTCTGATTGCTGTGGCTAGGACTTCCAAAACTATGTTCAATAATAGAGGTGAGGGCTTCCATGGTGGTGCAGTGGTTGAGAGTCTGCCTGCCGATGCAGGAGACACGCGTTTGTGCCCCGGTCCAGGAAGATCCTACATGCTGCAGAGCAGCTAGGCCTGTGAGCCATGGCCACTGAGCCTGTGTGTCTGGAGCCTGGGCTCCGCAACGGGAGAGGCCACAACAGTGAGAGGCCCATGTTGGCTGTGGTTTTGTCATATATGGCCTTTGTTATGTTGAGGTAGCTTCTCTCTATGCCTACTTTCTGGAGAGTTTTGATCATAAATGGGTGTTGAATTTTGTTGAAAGTTTTTCTGCGTCTATTGAGATTATCATATGGTTTTCATCATTCAATTTGTTAATATGGTGTATCACATTGATTACTTTGCGTATATTGAAGAATCCTCACATTCCTGGGATAAAACCAACTTGATCATGGTGCATGTTCCTTTTAATGTGCTGTTGGATTCTCTTTGCTAGTATTTTGTTGAGGATTTTTGCATCTATGTTCATCAGTGATATTGGCCTGTAGTTTTTTTTCTTTGTGACATCTTTGTCTGGTTTTGGTATCAGGGTGATGGTGGCCTCATAGAATGAGTTTGGGAGTGTTCCTCCCTCTGCTATATTTTGGAAGAGTTTGAGAAGTATAGGTGTTAGCTCTTCTCTAAATGTTTGATAGAATTCGCCTGTGAAGCCATCTAGTCCTGGGCTTTTGTTTGTTGGAAGATTTTTCATCACAGTCTCAATTTCAGTGCTTGTGATTGGCCTATTTATATTTTCTATTTCTTCCTGGTTCAGTCTCGGAAGGTTCTGCTTCTCTAAGAATTTGTCCATTTCTTCCAGGTTGTCCATTTTATTGGCATGCAGCTATTGTTTCCTTCATTTCTTTTTCATTTGTTTCTGATCTGGTCTTTATGATTCATTTCCTTCTGCTAACTTTGGTTTATTTTTGTTCTTCTTTCTCTAATTGCATTAGGTGTAAGGGTAGATTTTTTATTTGAGATGTTTGTTGTTTCTTGAGGTAGGATTGTATTGCTATAAACTTCCCTCCTAGAACTGTTTTTGCTGCATCCCATAGGTTTTGGGCCATTATGTTTTCATTGTCATTTTTCACTGGGTATTTTTTTATTTCCTCTTTGATTTCTTCAGTGATCTCTTTGTTATTTAGTAGCGTATTGTTTAGCCTACATCTGTTTGTATTTTTTACAGTTTTCTCCCTGTAATTGATAGCCACCCTTGATCGTTATGTAGTGTCCTTCTTTGTCTCCTGTAATAGTCTTTAGTTTAAAGTCTATTTTGTTTGATATGAGAATTGTTACTCCAACTTCCTTTTCCATTTGTATGGAATTCTTTTTCCATCCCCTCACTTTCAGTCTGTATGTGCCCCTAGGTCTGAAGTGGGTCACTTGTAGACCCCATATATACGGGTTTTGTTTTTGTAACCATTCAGCCAGTCTATGTCTTTTGGTTGGAATATTTAATCCATTTACATTTAAGGTAATTATTGATATGTATGTTCCTATTACCACCTTCTTAATTGTTTTGGGTTTGTTTTTGTAGGTCTTTCCCTTCTCTTGTGATTCCTGCCTAGGGAAGTTCCTTTAGCATTTGTTGTAAAGCTGGTTCGGTGGTGCTGAATTCTCTTAACTTTTGCTTGTCTGTAAAGGTTTTAATTTCTCCGTCAAATCTGAATGAGACCCTTGCTAGGTACAGTAATCTTGGTTGTAGGTTTTTCCCTTTCATCACTTTAAATATGTCCTGCCACTCCCTTCTGGCTTGCAGAGTTTTGATGGAAGATCAGCTGTTAACCTTATGAGGATTTCCTTGTATGATATTTGTTGGTTTTCCCTTGCTGCTTTTAAAATTTTTGCTTTGTATTTAAGTTTTGATAGTTTAATTAATATGTATCCTGGCATGTTTCTCCTTGGATTTATCCTGTATGGGACTCTGTGCTCTTCCTGGACTTGATTGACTATTTCATTTCCCATGTTAGGGAAGTTTTCATCTATAATCTCTTCAAATATTTTCTCAGACCCTTTCTTTTTCTGTTCTTCTTCTGGGACCCCTGTTTAATGTTTCCCAGAGGTCTCTGAGACTGTCCTCAATTCTTTTCCATCATTTTTTCTTTATTCTCCTCTGCAGTAGTTATTTCCATTATTTTATCTTCCAGGTTACTTAACCGTTCTTCTGCCACAGTTATTCTGGGATTGATCCTTTGTAGAGAATTTTCAATTTCATTTACTATGTTGTTCATCATTGTTTGTTTGCTCTTTAGTTCTTCTAGGCCCTTGTTAAACGTTTCTTGTATTTTCTCCATTCTGTTTCCAGGATTTTGGATTATCTTTACTATCATTACTCTGAATTCTTTTTCAGGTATACTGCCTATTTCCTATTCATTTATTTGGTCTGGTGGGTTTTTACCTTACTCCTTCATCTACTGCATATTTCTCTGTCTTCTCATTTTTTTTTTTGAACTTACTGTGCTTGCGGTCTCGTTTTCACAGGATGCAGGTTCGTAGTTCCTGTTGTTTTTGGTGTCTGTCCCCAGTGGGTGAGGTTGGTTTAGTGGCTTGCGTAGGCTTCCTGGTGGAGAGGACTGGTGTCTCTGGTGGGTGGGTCTGGATCTTGTCTTTCTGGTGGGTAAGGCCACGTCTGGTGGTGTGTTTTGGGGTGTCTGTGAACTTAGCATGATTTTTGGCAGCCTCTCTTCTAATGGGTGGGGTTGTGTTCCTGTCTTGCTAGTTGTTTGGCATGGGGCATTCAGCACTGGAGCTTGCTGGCTGTTGGGTGGACCTGGGTCTTAGAGTTGAGATGGAGATGTCTGGGAGAGCTGTTGCCAATTGATATTATGTGGAGCTGGGAGGTTTCTGGTGGCCCAATGTCCTGAACTCAACACTCCCACCTCAGAGGTTCAGCCTGACAACAGGCTGGATTGGATCATCAAGACCCTGTTAGCCACATGGCTCAGAAGAAAAGGGAGAAAAAAATAAAGAAGAAAAATCAAAAATAGTAAACAAATTATTAAAATAAAAAATTTAAAAATAATAGTAATAAAAACAAAGAAGAGAGGACCCAAACCAATAAACAAATCCACCAATGATAACAAGTGCTAAAAACTCTACTAAGATAAACATAAAAATCAGAAACTAATCAGTAGCAGACAGCAAACCCCAAGCCTACAGTTGATCCCAAAGACCACCACCTCAATTTTGGGATGATTTGTCGTGTATTCAGGTATTCCACAGATGCAGGGTACACCAAGTTGATTGTGAGGATTTAATTTGTTGCTCCTGAGGCTGCACAGAGCAATTTCCTTTCTTTTCTTTGTTTGCACAGCTCCTGGGGTTCAGCTTCGGTTTTGGTCGCACCTCTGTGTGTAGGTTGCCCTCACGCATCTGTTCCCACTCAGACAGGACGGTGTTGAAGTAGCAGCTGATTAGAGGGCTCTTGCTCATTCAAGCCAGGCGGAGGGAGGGGTATGGTAGTTATAATTGGAATGTGGGGCAAGCCTGTGGCAGCAGAGGCCAGCATGATGTTGCAACAGCCTTAGGCGCACCATGTGTTCTCCTGGGGAACTTGTCCCTGGATCATGGGACCCTGGCAGTGGCATGATGCGCAGGCTCCAAGGGGTGTGTGGACAGTGACCTGTGCTTGCACACAGGATTGTTGGTGGCTGCAGCAGCAGGGTTAGCGTTTCATGCCTATCTCTGGGGTCTGAGCTGATAGCCATGGCTCACGCCCATCTCTGGAGCTCATCTAGGCTGTGCTCTGCCTTCTGTGGGCAGACAGGGAAGGAATCCCATCTCCTTGCAGATCTTAAAACAATGGTCTCTTGCCTCCTAGTCAGGTCCAGACTTTTTCCCAGACTCCCTCTTGGCTAGCTGTGGTGCACTAGCCCCCTTCAGGCTGTGTGCACACAGCCAAGCCTAGTCCTCTCCTTGGGATCTGACCTCTGAAGCCTGAACCTCAGCTCCCAGCCCCCACCCGCCCCGGCGGGTGAGCAGACAAGCCTCTCAGGTTGGTGAGTGTTGGTCGGCACTGATCCCCTGTGCAGGAATCTGTCCACTTTGCCCTCTGCACCCCTGTTGCTGTGCTCTCCTCTATGGCTCCAACACTTCCCCCATGCTCAACCCCCATCTCCACCAGTGAAGGGGCTTCCCAGTGTGTGGAAACTTTTCCTCCTTCACAGCTCCCTCCCCAAGGTGCAGGTCCCATCCCTATTCTTTTGTCTCTGTTTTTTCTTTTTTCTTTTGCCCTACCCAGGAACGTGAGGAGTTTCTTGCCTTTTCGGAAGTCTAAGGTCTTCTGCCAGTGTTCAGTAGGTGTTCTGTAGGAGCAGTTCCACATGTAGATATATTTTTGATGTATTTGTGGGGAGGAAGGCGATTTCCACATCTTACTCCTCTGCCACCTTGAAGGTCCCCCTTCCTTTCCTTTTATTATTGCTGGTAATGCACATGTGGAGCTGTGGCTACCATTTTATAAAACTGAAGGATAGCATGAAGAAGAAAAACCAACATGTTTAAGATAGTAAGGCACTAACATAGAAAGATCCCAGTTCCTTGAATACACTGTTTAACAGCTGGGTAAATAACATCTAGTTTTACGATGTGTTAATTTAACAATAAATGTCTTTATATTTCATGTGACCGTTAGTCATATATTGTGTTAATTGAAACCAAAGCATTCCCCTGACACATAGTAAACATGATATCATACAACAGATAATAAAATGTTTATTTATGATTTTATTAGAAGGGATTATTTAGTATAAACTTTAGAAAACCCAGTGAAATAATCCTATCACACAAAATTGAGGATATTTCTTTAGAGATAAAATTGCTCCTATAGTTTTATTTCCAGTGTGTTTCTTGTGCAGACAGTATTTAATGTACTGTGGCTTTTGTCTATGTCAGCTTATTTTCCATTATTTTATACTGGTCACCAACTGCATGGAAAAATTCACATTTCTAATTATATTGTTTACTTTTATTAGTAGATATTGTGTCTTTTATATTCAAGAGTTGATGTTCATTAGTATCTTAATTACAATGGCATCTTACAGTTACTTCTTTCAGGGTTGAAGTCTGATTTTGCAATTAATTAGCTGTTAATCCTAAGTAAGTTATTTAACTACAGCTTTATAAATCTATGTCTTAAATTACACATTGGATATTTAATTTTTTAGGCATATACTGAAGTTTCTCTAGTATTGCAATATCCCTCAAAATAAAAGCACCCTATTTCAATAAATAGTTTACAATTTTTTTGTTTCGCATACATTTTTAAACTCACGACTCCATAATTTTCTCTTTAGAGGCAAGAAAAACATTTAAAAGAGTATCCACTAAAATTTAAAAAATTGCAATACAGTCAAAATAAAATGGCTGTAATTAATAAAAAGGGAAAATAATTAATTTATAATTATTTAAAATTATATATGGAAGTCAGTGTGATTGACAGGAAAGACACACTGAATTTATGCAAAATATGAGTTTTTCCTTCTACTGCCCTCAAAGACTCAGGCATACAGATATTTAGTTAAGCTTAATACTTACTTTCCTCTTTAAAAAGAGGGAAATCTGTAATGCATTTTTTCAGAGAATATTATCTGCAATAAATGTCATTTAAAATGTAAGTTTGATGGTAATATGTATGGTCATATTATTTAAGGTATTTAGTGCAAAACATGACTCATGTATATCTGAGATGTTTAGAGGGGCTTAAGAGGCTGTTTGTAAACTGTTATCTAAATCTTAGTGAGTTAAAAAAATACACTTCTAGTTCTATCTTGAATATTGTCATTTTGGTCACTGTAGTATTTGCTGGGTATTTAGAATTTCAGCTGGCTTTAATTTTTTGGTGGTGAAATAAATAGCTACTCTCTCCTCTCTTACTGTTTTTACATATTCAATACTAAATTATTTAAATTCAATTTTAATGTGTGATAATTTAAGCAGATAAATTAGGCTATTCAGGATGAAATTTGATTACATGAACATTGAAAGGTAATATCATATGCATCTTGGTACAACCTGTAAAATAATTCTTTATAAAGGAACTGAAACTTTAATTACATGTGTATATCATTTCATATTATTATCTAAATTGTTATACTCTCCTTTACATACAATTCTAATTTAGCTTTGGTCTCATTTAATGTGTCCCATATTCATTTCTTAATGTTCTTCAATTTTAAATCTGGGCCTTTGTCATATATTAGTATTAATGTTATATAGGCATGCATTTATTTTTACCTACCTATTCCCAAAAGATATTTAATATTACCATAATGTTCTTTCACAAAGAAATTGAATAATAATCAGAGACCAGAGGGATCATTTGGAACTATAATAAAGACTGACTTCATTTTTGATGTTTGATTCCTGACAGCTTTCAAGCCCCACCATTTCTCCTCCACATTTGGTGAAGCTGGTAAAGTAAGCCTGGGTGCTCTCTCTTTTTGTGCTTATAGGATGTTCAAAATATGTAATCTCTGGCCCATGTATAACAACCCTCACTCAGTTCCACTCCCTGACCATAAAGCAGAGCCTGTCTTCATTTAGACCATCTTGGGACGTTATCCTGCTCTCACCCCAGAAAGCTTCATTATATAAGTAAGAAACTTTTTTATACCCTCTTGGTGTGTGTGTGTGTGTGTGTGTGTGTGTGCGTGTGTGTGTGTGTGTGTGTTTAGCATCACCAGTCTCAAGACCTGAACCAAATGCCGAGTGGGGTGTCCATCCCATCTTCGTGTGTTGGTTACAACAGCTGGCACTGTAAGCAGTTTGTCTAGGTAATGATCACTAGTTGTCATTATTTTTTGCTTTGGTTTGCTGCCTTGGGGCAAGCATTTTCTTTGAGCTGTGCTTCTCTGTGCTGGATTGGCTGAGTCCTACTGAGCATAGATTAAAAAACTATGCTCAAAGTTTCAATAATTAACAATTATGGGCAGGAGTATGGGACTTGGCCTTCCTTGAAGTGACCCTGACTTGAGTGTCTTGGCCCAGACTATCTTTGTGTCTTAGATTGAATCATGTGTCTCAATTCCAGTATAAGGCATGACTGATGCTAGGCTCAGGAGAACAACTCTTACCCTGTGACCACTGTTATGTGTCTAAACCTCCATTCTATAGAGTACGTAGAGGGAAAACTGATATTCTTTGCAACACATTGCTCCATTGGGTGTTCACTTGTGTGGAGGAAGAACAGTCACCATGTGGTATGTTGAGGTCACATTCCTAAAAGCAGATGGCTACAAAATGCTTCTGCTGTTGCTGATGCCTATGCCTCCGTGGTCAAAGAAAAGATACTGTTCCTTGGGGTGTTAGGGAAAAATACCCATGGCACTCCTATGGCACAATCACAGGGTTAATTCAAACTGGGGGTCCTTAAACCATATAAAGCAAACACTGCCACAAGGGAACCCCCTAACCCTCATGATATTGATTTAAGGTTCTCTGATGGTAGAGACTTATAAATGTACCCAGGGTAGAAAGAATTCCCCCCTGGAGTAGAGCTAGTAATGAAGACGAAGAAGAAGGAGGGGGAGGGGAAGAAAGGAGACGAAGTAGTAGTCATTGCCTAGACATAGAGGAAGGAAACAAAGAAAATAAAAGAGGTCCCAAATTTGACCCATTTGAAAATCCAAAATTTACTAAAATAATTTATACAAAAAAAGGATAAAACAGCGCTGATTTGGCTTTTATGCCACTACAACATAGGTTCTGAATTAACTTTAACATCGGCTGAAATGCACGAAATGGCAAACCTTAATAGCCTTAACTGATACTGAGGCTCAAGTTACGTTCATACCTGGGATACCACTAAATTTAAATAAGGTACCCCTGTTCTCTTGGGGGAGTTACCAAATTTAAAAGTCTCACCTTAACTATTGCAGCTATTGCCTTGCCTAAAATACCCCATGGTCATAGCACCTATTACCCTAAAATATCCCATAGTGAGCATGACATTCTGATCCAATGCATAATATATTTAAATTTTTAAGTCTTGGCACTTAACAATCAGCTTGACAAAAATGGGATCTGCCATAGACCTCCCCCGTCCCCACCCAATTAAAATAGTCAATATGATTCAATATAAATTAAAACAGGCCTTCAAGGATTGAAACCCATTATAAAAACTTATTTTGATAAGGAGTGATTTTCCCCACCATTTCTCCATTTAACAGCAGAATTTGGCCTGGTTTTAAACTTGGAAAGAATGAATGGAGTCTCCTTGTGGATTTCAGCAATCTTTATACTGTGGTTTCCCCCATTAAGTCACTTATATTAAATATTATTGAAATTCTTGACTCCATCCAAGCAGAAACTAATAAATACTCTGCAGTCATGGATTTGGCTAATATATTCTGTTCAGTGTCTATTTCAACAGACTTTCAGCTGCAGTTTGCTTTAAGTTCAAAGAAATAAAATGCACTTTTGGGAATATAATGCACCTTGGAGTACCTCAACATCCCTGCCATCTCACACAATCTTTATAGAAAAGAATTTAACCCCATTCAACTTTCTCCAGGAGTATAGTTATAATACCACATCAATGACATAATTCTCCAAGGAGATTCATTTGAAAAACTCATTCAGGACATACAAAAAATCACAAAGGAGCTTTACCGAAAGGGGATGGGTCATTGACCCACCCATAGAACAAGCCCCCACCATCTTGGTTAAATTTCTAAAAATTATTTGGTCAGTCAAGTGTTGCTCTGTCACTGACACTATCAAGAAACAAATACTGACCTGCTCAGTACCAGTGATGTTAACATGAGCTGGATATCTTTTAGGCCTTTTTGTGTTCTGAAGGTAATACCTTCTCAATTTATAAATTTTACATAAATCCATTTATGAAGCTACTTGCAAATCAGCCCACTTTGAATGCAGTACTTTACTAGAAAAGGCTCTAGAATCCATCCAAATTGTAATACAATAGGCACTCCCTTTAATGCCTCCCAGACATTCCTTTACTGTAGAAGCTTTAGTAACCTCCTCTCATATCTCCTGGAGTAACTGGATCAACCATGACGTCAATGAATTTCCCTTGGACTTCCAAAGCATAAAGTGTCTATGGACTTCTGCACTACACACCATTAGAACATCAGTTCTGGCTGTCTACTGAGCTCACATAGGCTCTAAACCTATGAAGCTCCATATCCAGCTGCTCATTATGCCTTTGGTCATGAAAACAGCACCCACCAAGGTCTCCTTGATAAGATAGAAATGATACCCACAAGATAGTGCAAAATCTGGGTTCTCTCACATATCCTGGCTGCAGGGGGAATGGCCTCCTTTGTCAGGTACATGGTGCTGTAGGTGGTTACTCTCTCTGCCACCCCTCTATTTGGAGAGACTTATGGAATGAATTGAGTGACTAGCAAAGGGAGTTTTATACTTTAAGTATGGCAGCAATATCCTCATATGTGATAGAGCTGGCTGGAGAGCTGCTGCTTCTTATCCCTTAACCAGAATATCTCTGATCAACCATGAAACCCAAGAGCTAGTACAATTGGCTGAACTTCAGTCAGTGATCCTAGCACCGGACTGGCCCACGCCCTGTCTGTATGTTTTTATAGACTCTTTGGCCATTGTCAATGGGCTGGCTATCTTGTCCAATATTGCTGCCTTTGGGATAGAGTTTTTGGAAACTCTTGCCTCACAGATACTCAAAATATAATTCCAGAGCACATATATCTCTTATACAAAAACCACTATGCAAGGCCTCATCAATACACTCCTCAATCCTTTCTGAGTTTAGATATTATTGAGAGTGACCAGGGCATTTATTTTACTTCTTAAAATATATATTGTTGGGCTCTTAAGTAAGAGATGCTAAGGACTTTTCACCTCCCTTGTCAGCATTGGGCTACAGGTCTCACAGAGCAACAAAATGTCTCAGGTTCAAATTCAATTAAATTAAACCTGGCACATTTTAGTCATCAAATATCAAGATGTATTGAAATAAGAGTCTAAGTCCATTTTTGATGTTTGACGGCTGACAGATTTCAAGGTTTACCTCTCCCCCTTCACCTTTTGCTCCCCATCTGAGAAATCTTATAAGATATCCTGGCTGCTCTCTCTTTTGGCACCAACAGCAAGTTCAAGACACACAAGTCATGCAAGGTTTGTGGGAAACCTCACACTGGGCCCACCCTAATCATCATAAAAGATGAACCGGTCTCCTTTCCCTACTATCTGAAGTCATTTTCAGGCCAACTTTGAATGCCACTCTGTTCTTCCCAGAAAGACTTAACTCATTAATAATGATTGAAAAAAATTTATTGAAGTACGGTTGATTTACAGTGTTGTGATTAATCATGCTTTTTATGCCTTACAGGTGAATATGTGGTGTCTGTTTTCATCTTGACATCTGAACCAAATTTTGATTAGGTTGATCTATCCTACTTTTCTGGAGTGGCTACAATAGAAACATTGTGCATCAAATGTCTTTCTATTAGAGAGTGCAGAGAAAAAAAAATCAGCATCCTCAAAAATATTTAAGGCAGAAACCACAGTGATTACCTGATCATCGTAACAAAGATTCCACATTACTAAAGCACTGATTGTTATTATAGATGAGTATTTTTACCCAAAGGGATAAAAATAGGATGTTTAACAACAACAACAACAACAGAGTGTTATTGCCCTTCTGGTATTGCCTAGACCATAAAAATATGCTTGGAAGAGAAAAAACAGTTTGCTGGTGTCCTGTTCTACATTATTAAAGCCGTTGGTTTTTATTTCATTTCTTACTTTGGTTGTAAGTGCATTATAAAAAAATTTGGAAGCATTCAGTTTTTTCTTTCCAATTATTGTAATGAGTGCAAATATGGTACTTGCACAACAATCACTTCTACTAATAAATTTCTGACCCTTAGAATTACTTACATGCATATCATTTGCCTGTCTATCTTTAGAACCATTTCCATCCACCAATTAATCACTAATCAACTGGTACCCATGGGAACTTGATAGCAAAAAAGAAGAGGGAATAAAAAGTCAAATGAAATTTACTTTTAACAATGGAGAAAATACAATGAAACCATGAAGGCTGTATGGTAAAAACCATGTTTTATCAGCTACTAGAACGTTTTGATTCACAGATCAGGATAACAAAAATGCCTCACCTCCGCCCAAGGAGTCTCAAAGTGCAGCGATCAGTACTATTTTCCAGTTATGTATCTCTTCCCCTAGTACATCCAGGAATGTGTGGATGCTTAAGAGTGTCCCAAAAGATAGTCTTGCTGTTTTTTGCCTCACCATGCTGAGAAAGGAACTCACATGAACTAAGCAGATTCCTCAGTTTTTTCCCAGAAGCAGCTTGTCCTAGAATGAGCCCCTCTGAAGAGTCATTGAATCTCTTGTACTACAGCCAAGTTTAGACAGCTGAAACCCATGCAGATTTAAGGCATTCGTTTGCTGCAGGACCATTGGCCATGCTCTTACATCGCAGCATCTGTTGGAACTAAAACCATGTTGCAAGATGAAGTCCTCAGGCAGGCAGTCTTCCAGTAAAGGCCATTTCCTCCCTCTCTAGTGTGAAATGATGCTAAGATGACAAGAGTGTTTCAAGATGTGAAATAACATGATTTCCCCTACTTCAGGATGATGCTCAGCCAAGTGGCACCCCATACCCAAACTGACTTAAATTCCTAATATTAAAAGCAAACTCTGGATTTACTCAGACTGCCACATTTTCAGAGTAAAGTTTGTCTACTAACTGGATTAGGTGAGGTCTCTGACCCAGAATAACCATCTTTTTTCTACTAGTGCAGTACTAGTTCTGTTGCTCATGTCTTTCTCCTCCCAGAGTTATTTCTTTTATTAATTTTATGGGGCTATTATCCTTCCCACCACAGTAGACTGTAATAATTTAGAATCTCAGGGAGAAGTGGTAAGAAAATATAATCTTTGTCTCCAAGGAGATTTCTTTTCTTTTCAAAATTCTCCATATTTACCCAAGATATTTTGATCTCTTTCAATAAAAATTAAAAAAAAATTATCAGTAGTTATTTCAATGAATAGGCATTTAAACACCATGAATTTAACTGGATTCCATTTTCCAATCATACTATAAGATGCCTCAAAAATAGACAATCAAGGATATTGTTTATACATTGAAAATTTTTAAAATTAATTTATTTTATTTACTTATTTTTGGCTGCTTTGGGTCTTCATTGCTGTTCGCAGGCTTTCTATAGTTGCGGCAAGCAGGGGCTACTCTTCGTTGCAGTGCATGGGCTTCTCATTGCGGTGGCTTCTCTTGTTGCAGAGCACGGGCTCTAGGCACTTGGGCTTCAGTAGTTGTGGCACGAGGGCTCAGTAGTTGTGGCACACTGGCTTAGTTGCTCTGCGGCATGTGGGATCTTCCCAGACAAGGCCTCAAACCCATGTCCCCTGTATTGGCAGGCAGATTCCCAACCACTGTGCCACCAGGGAAGCCCCAATATACGTTGAAATTTTTAACATGGATTTTTCCAGTTTTATTGAGAAATGATTGATATGTATCCCTTAAAGTTTAAGGCATTCAGTACAATGGTCTGATATATTGTGAAATGATAATCAAAAGTTCAGCTAACATTTATCATCTCAAATAGATACAATAAAAAGAAAAGAAAGAAGAAAAGAAAAGGGAAAAAAAATCTTGTGATGAGAACTTTTAGGATTTACTCTATTAACAACTTTCCTATATGCCATGCAGCAGTGTTAATTATAGTCATCATGTTGCACATTATATCCCTAGTACTCATTTATCTTATAATTGGGAATTTGTGCCTTTTGACCACCTTCCTCAAATTCACCCTCTCCCCATCCTCTGCCTCTGGTAACCACATGTCTGATCTCTTTTCCTATGAGTTTGTTTTAGATTCCACATACAGGTGAGATCATTCAGTGTTGGTCTTTGTCTGACTTATTTCACTTAGCATAATGCCTTCAAGGTCCAACCATGTTTTTGCAAATGGTATGATTTCCTCATTTTATATGGCTGGATATATTTATCCATTCACCTTAGTTATCCGTTCATTCATTGATGGACACTTAGGTTGTTTCCAAGTTTTGGCTATTGTAAATATGCTGCTATGAATATGAGGGTGCACATATCTTTTAGAATTAGTGTTTTGTTTCCTTTGGATATATTCCCAGAAGTGGAGTTGCTGGATCTTGTATGTTAATTCTTTTTTTAATTTTTTGAGAATTCTCTCTACTGATATGAATTTTTGACTTTTGAAAATATTTTTTGTTGTTCAATCTTTACGATTTATTGTGTAAATTTTAAAAATATAAATATTTGATTTTTAAATTATTTTTCTGTGAACATAATCTCTAGGAAACTAAACAATTTGTTTGAAAAATTTTTAAACATCCTTAATTACCTCCAGATTGTTTAGTTTCCAGGCTAGGAAGTATCAATAAAATTAATTTTTGTAAAACTAATGTTGTAGACCATGAATCTTGGGGAAAAAATAATTTTCATTTTTATATTAAAAATAAACTATGTCACCTACACACTTAAGACAAGTCAATAAAGTTGTATTCAATGAAAAATACCCAGTTAGAATTTTTTTTCTACTTTACATGACATCAGTTGGCTTTAATCAACTGTTTAACTTACATACATGGTAAGTAGTAGACCGCTTCAGAGGATGTTATGAGTGAACTATTTTGAGTAATCATATTTGCCATCAGTGTGTGTGGGTGATTAAAAAGAAAAATCTGACTTTTTAGGCAAATGTAGAACTGTAAATTAGGGTTAGAAGGAGTGCCATCCAGTTTGTAACACCTTTGTTCTCCAAATATAATTATGGATACATTAGAAACTAGTGTATTTTTAGTACCCTGAAAGTTGAAGATTATTATTAAGAACCACACGCAAAAAAAGCATTGTTATTAGACAGTCTTGCATACTGCATACTTGTACACTGCAAGACAAATTAGCTGATCGGAAACAAATACTTAATGAAATGTTTTCAAATATGGTGTGTTTCTTTATTAAGCTACCCATGTCTAATATCTATTTTATATTTAATTTATTTCTGCTTTCTTAGAGAATAATTTTTTTTCCTGTTATGATGGTATGTAATAAGGTGTTATACATTTTGGATTATCTTTTCGGAAACATTCTTAGTAAGTATTATTGTGTGTGTGTGTGTGTGTGTGTGTGTGTGTGTGTGTGTGTGTGTGTTTAGAACTTTTTGTTTTACTTATAAAATTATATCTAGTGAAAATGTATATTCTGAGTAAAATAAAATAACATCATTAATTTCTTCTATTTATAGTCTTTCTATAAAGACGGTCATAGTATTTTTGTCTTCATTTTTTGTTTTACTTATAAAATTATATCTAGTGAAAATGTATATTCTGAGTAAAATAAAATAACATCATTAATTTCTTCTATTTATAGTCTTTCTATAAAGACGGTCATAGTATTTTTGTCTTCATCCATACCATGTGCATAGACTGTCTCCACTTGTGGGAATTCAAGGTCTGCTTCTCCATGAAAATTTCCCCAAGATCCTCATTTGGAATAAACTATCCTCTATCTTTAAACATATCATGGAACATCTTTAACTTTATTATGGAATATCATATTCTTTCTAGTTATCTTGTTGTGTACATGCCTATAAGTCATACTGTGCACCATGGACTATGGTTTATTCAGCTTCAAATTCCTCACATCAATCAGTACGCTAGTTCACTACCCATAGTAAATACTTCCTAATAGTTGAGTAGAAATCAGAGCCATTGGTGGTGGTAGGATGAATTGGGAGATTGGGATTGACATATATGCACTAATATGTATAAAATAGATAACTAATAACGTGCTGTATAAAAAAAGAAAAAAGAAAAGTGAAATATAATAAAATCTTTCTTAAATAATTTTTTTAACTGTTTTATGGCAAAGTAACCTTTGTATTTTAATTTAAGAAATCAAGAGTGAGTATGGTACACACACGTACACACACACACACACACACACACTCATGAGGTGTTCTGAGTACTTGAATATTATTTTGATTCTACAAAACAAAAATTCCTGTCCATTCATATTTTCTTTTCAGACTAATTCTCAAGTGTTTTCTTTTGTATTCTCAGTTAACAGATAAAGTATGTGATTTGAATTTAAAAAGCGTAGGAGGAAATAGGTATTAAAGTGATGTATTAACCATCAATAGCAATGAGGGTTGTCTCCAGGGGCTGGGAATTATGGGTGATTCATTTTACTTTATGCTTTTGTGTATTTCTAGCTATCTGCAATGAACATGTATTACTTGTAAAATTAGGAGGAAAATAAATATCATAAAAATAAAATTTAAATAATGAAAAAATAAATAAAAGTGCTCAATAGAAAAAAAAAAAGAAATCAGAGCCATTGGCACAAATGTTTTAAGACTGTCTTAAGCTTGAATAAAGGTAACCAGCATTTCTGTCCAAGAGGGTCATTGCAAGGGCATCGGCTTCCAACTGGGGACTCTCATAAACATAGCATATTTTGCCTCATTGGTTCATCTTCACAGGCTAGGACAAAAACAGTAGATGGTGGAAAGTGAAAGCAGTTACTGATATCATCTGCACATATTTTAGTTCCTTATTCTAAATTGAAGTAAAGTTATGATAAGGCTCAATATAATTGTCACCTCATCTGAAAAGCCCAGCATTGTTATATGATGTCGGTAAATGTCAGCTATTATCAAGCCTTTTCGAAAAATTAATTGTGTCTGTTTATGTCCTTTACATCACATGCTAATACTGCTATTAAAGTCCTTATCATACTCCAGTTTATCGTCTCTGAGATCCTCAGTGATAAAGAATGCCTTCTTCATCTCTTAGCTTCCAGTTCTTAACACAACTCACAGTCTGTTCTGTATACTCAGTGCATATTTGTAGAACGAACGTGTAGTTTTATTTAAATTGCAAGACTGCCACTTGCAACTGTAGGACTCATGCTACCCCTTGATAAATTTTGCCATTACATGTGACTTTAAAAAGCTTTAAATTTATTATAAATGAAAAATAAAATTGTTGATAAATTTAATTTTAGCTTTTGAAGACATGATTAAGAGTATAAATAAAAGTTAGGTTATAAGCATTTGCTAGGTTATTACAGTAATGATTTGGGTTCACAGATGTTGAGTTAAACCTCACCTTTATTCTTTTCTTTTTTAATTCAAACAGAAAGTCACAAAAATCACCTTTATTCTAATAAATATTTCTCAGGCAAATTTAAGAGGAATTGGTGGCTAGTGTTTCATGAACCCTTAAAAGGAAAGTTAACATCAGTTACACAGACAAAAATGAACAGAAAAAATAAAACCTGTTATTTCACTAAATTTTCATCTACTCAAAGACAGAATATCATTAACAATAATTCATGTCATTATTAATCATAAAGTTGATGGTAATAACTAACATTTAGTTTGCTCATATTAATTTCCTAGTTTCCCAGTGGGTTAATTGTAGTCTGCTCTCCATTTTTAGGAGAAAAAAGTAGTGGTAAATTCTTTGTCAGTGTTACATAGTAATTAGCTAAGCTGGGATTTGAACCCAGGTCTCTATGTTTCTACAATGCTTGTGGTATAAGATCTGCATTGAAAATGCTTAACTCAGACTTACAGTGAATACCTTACATCTGGTTTCTCAACATACCTCAATTTGGACATAAAGGACCTAATACTATTCAAGGATTTTACCATTCTTCGGATCCGAGCTTTTACTGAAACGATGCCTTATACCTCCAGGCATTTCAGTTTCTAGAAGAACCTTAGCACCTAATGTCCACTTCAGCTTTACAAAATCATTCCTGATTTTCTCAACTGGATGTGAGATTCCTTTTTGAACACTCAGAATGGATTTTTATTCTCTTATGGCACAAATCATACCCTGTTTGTCCTTTAGTTATTTTCATGTTCGTATGCTTCCCTGCAAAACTTTATAAACTTCTAGGCCACAGGCATTATATCTTGTCCATCTTTGTATCCACTGTAATAGCTGGCACAATAGAGTAATAATCTTATACTTGTCGAGCCCTATGAAGTTTATTAAATAGTTTCAAAAATTATTGATGATATAAGGAATAACTTTATCAAAATTAGAGCTTCTCAAATGAATATGACCTATGAATATACCCACGAGGCCCACGAGTACCTTCGAAGCAAGCTGTGTGCCCTGTACGAAAACGACTGCATCTTTTTTTTTTTTTTTTTTTTTTTTTTGCGGTACGCGGGCCTCTCACTGCTGTGGCCCCTCCCATTGCGGAGCACAGGCTCCCGACGCGCAGGCTCAGCGGCCATGGCTCACG
>NC_041219.1:82574796-82687506 GCF_002837175.3 Physeter macrocephalus | reverse complement strand
ACGAACTCGTGTCCCCTGCATCGGCAGGCGGACTCTCAACCACTGCGCCACCAGGGAAGCCCACCACTGCATCTTTGACAAGTCTGAGTGCTATTGGAACGGCTCCGACAATGCAATCATGACTGGATCCTACAACAACTTCTGAATGTTCGATAGGACTACATGGAGGGATGTTACCCAGGAAGCTTCCAGGGAGAACAGCAAGCCTCGTGCCAGCTTGAAGCCTCACAGAATGTGTGCAGGTGGGAAGAGAAAGAAGGACGAGGTGAGCGTGGACAGCCCGGACTTCAGCAGGAAGATTCTGCACACAGCCTGGCACCCAGCGGAGAACACTGTTGCCGTGGCTGCCACCAATAACCTGTACGTATTCCAGGACAAGGTCAACTAAGGAGTTAGAGGGGACCCGCGTCTCGTGCAGAGTCGCGCCTGGTCGTTCGGTGCCGGAATACAGGCGTCCTCCTCTCCGTGAAGAGCAGGGACGCCCTCCTGCCTCCCCACCGACTGCACGGGGCTGGCCGCGCGGGTCCCCGCGGGCTTCTGCTTCAGCGAGGTGAGCCCTGGGTGTCGCTGCTCAGGTGAGAAGCCCGCTTGAAGCAGAGTGATGGACAAGACTCAAGAGAGACCATTGCTGGGCTTCCCTGGTGGCGCAGTGGTTGAGAGTCTGCCTGCCGACGCAGGGGACACGGGTTCGTGCCCCGGTCCGGGAAGATCCCACATGCCGCGGAGCGGCTGGGCCCGTGAGCCACGGCCGCTGAGCCTGCGCGTCCGGAGCCTGTGCTCCGCAACGGGAGAGGCCGCAACAGTGAGAGGCCCGCGTACCGCATAAAAAAAAAAAAAAAAAAAAGAGAGACCATAGCTAAAATAAACGTATTTATTGAAGTCTGAGCCTTCCTTCCAGTTTATAGACCAAAAATTAACATCCAGGAGAAAAGCTGTCAGATACAGTATCTCTTCCTGTCCAGCTGTCCTCCTTCTCCGCTGTCATACTGCAGCCTCCACGTTTGCCGTTGCTGCCTGCCTCCCTCCCTCCCCTCGGCCTCTCTGAGCCCGGGCGGGGCCTCGGTTGGTGCGGAGATTCGGCCAAGCAGGCTCTGGCAGCTTTACTCCTATCAAGCCTCTGGTGTAACTGCCTAATAAAAGCAACACACAGGTTTGAGCCCTGGTCTGGGAAGATCCCACATGCTGCAGAGCAACTAAGCCCGTGCGCCACAACTACTGAGCCTGCACTCTAGAGCCCGGGAGCCACAACTAATGAGCCCACGTGTCACAACTACGGAAGCCCACGCACCTAGAGCCCGTGCTCCGCAACAAGAGAAGCCACCACAATGAAGCCCGTGCACAACAATGAAGAGTAGCCCCCGCTCGCCGCAACTAGAGAAAGCCCGTGCGCAGCAACGAAGACTCAAGGCAGCCAAAAATAAATAAATAAATAATTTTTTAAATTTTAAAAAAGAAGATAACAGTAGCCATGCAAAATCTCACTACCCAGTGAAACATTAACTGAAACGTGTTTCCATTCATGTATTTTTTATACATGTATTTGATATCATAACATATTTGTAATTCAGAATGCTGCTTTATTACTCAGAATTATAGCCTATGTATTTTCCTATCATTAAAAAGGTCAGTGTACATCATTTTAAAGGATAAAATTATGTCTTGCCAAAATTAAAAAAAAAAAATGTGCTTAGATAATCCAATCACCAGGTGGAGAACTGGATTGACTTCTAAGGCATCTCCCCTGAAATTCTACAGCTCTATCCTCCTGACAACTTGGTGAAGAGAGCAGAACCATTCAAGAGACGTATTTTTCTACCAAATTATTAATTACCTAGACATCAAAATATGAGTACCTGTGAAATGCTTAAAGGTCTGATTATGATATTTATGTAGATTGTCCACTGATTGTTTTAGCCAATCATCTAGAATAGTGGTTTTCGAATTATGACTATGGAGTCAGATGACCTGGGGTGATGCACAAGGAGCAGGGGCACTGCAGGAGAAAGCTCCAGCCCCCCTCCCTCTGCTAATTAATAGAAGTATTTATTTATGAAATATATTGGATTTGTTGGCAATATATTTCATTTTATAAACAGTTTCCTCAATGGAAAAATAAAGAGGAAAGGAAGGAAGAGGGAGAGAGAAGTGGGGGAGGGAGAAGGAAAGAACAAAGGGAAGGAGAAAGAGATGAAGGAGAAGGACAAAGAAAAGAAAGGATGAAGCGAGGGAAGAAGGAAGGTAGGGAAAAAGGAAATTTATATGCACTAGTCTAAGCAAGTCAACTCTCATAAGTTTGCCTGAAAAATGACGACTGAGAAATTAAAACTACTTCATACATATAGTTCAAGTAAACATGTAAATAGGGAGACAAAAATAAATGTTCCACATAGGAAATATGTATATACTTATACTTATCTTTTTGTAAATATACGAACTGATAGCCCAGAACACATTTTTATCTAGCAATTGTTTCCAAGCAAAATGTCTTAAGGAAAGAGACTACATTGGGGGAGATAAGAGTTAATTGTCTTTTCTAACTGCTTATTCATTGTTAGAAAAAAAAGGAATATGTACTACTCTCTTTCTCCTACCTATTACAAATACAAGCTGTGAGAATTTATCAGAAATCCAATTCCATGGATTAGAGAAAATAAATAAAAATACTTGACCTTTAGTGTAGTCTCTCATTTTCCAGTGACAAGACATTTCCTTTGGTTACTTTATCATAGCTTTATATTCCTTAGGTTTATTACACAGAAATTTAACCTTAGTCATTTTTAATGGGACTGTTTCTGTCACAGTTATAGGTAGGGGAACAGGCACATGCCACTTGTACTTGAGGTTTGAAGTCAGGGAGATGACACTAAAAGAAGGGTGAACTATAATGTTACCAGATAGAGTCACATAGACTGAAGCAAATCTTGCTTGTATGACCCCCCCACCCCCACCGCCAAGGAGAAAGTAGTCTAGAAGCTTTGAAATGTCTACTAGGAAGCAACATAGGACTGTGGTTAGGAACTTGTATTCTGGAGTAGGACTGTCTGTATTCTCTAATTCTAATTCTCTATCTTACTAACGTACTTAACCATTCAATGCTTCAGTTTCCCCATTTGTCAGATGAAGATTATGAACTATTTCCCTCATAGATTTGTTGACTGAATGAGAAAACTCAGCAAGAAACTTAGAATAATACCTGAAGACATACCAAATGCTCAGAAAAGATTAATTAATATTATCACCATGGGCTGTGTCAGTACAAATACATGAACATTTAAAATGATGGCAACCACTGCTCTCCACGGGAAGACTTTTGTCGCTTCGCATTATAAGCACTTGTGGGAAACTTCAACACGAATATGAGACAAAAGAAAACTGCATCATATATAAGTGAGTGAGAATTCCTGACGTCACTTTGAACAATTTTAAAATCAGTTTCTTTTTGTGTAAAATAGAAAAAAATAGGGTTTTAGGGATACTCAAATGAGAAAATGGATGTGATTTTATCATAGGACCTGAGAAATGTTAATCACTCATAAAACTGTACTCTTATTATTAGTGCAATAGTCTGACTCCATGTTTGATGTTTGACTCCTGGCAGCTTTTAAGCCCCATCCCTCCCTCTTTCCTTTCGGCCCCACATCTGAGCAAGCAGATAAGAAAGCCCAGTGCTACTCCCTTTAGCCCTGGCAGGAAGTTCAAAGATGCACCTGCACAGGAACCCTCATCCACTCCCTACTCATAAAAACAGCAAGCCAATTTCCTTTCCGTGCTGTCTTAAACAATTTTCAGAACAACTTATTAAGTCTGACTTTCTCTTCCCAGAAAGCTTCCTTACGTGGGTAAGAAAATCTTTTCATGCTCTCTTGGTATATGTGGGCATCCATGGTCTGGACATCCTAACCGAATTTTAGATTTTAGGTGGGGACTACCCCGCTTCTATAGAGTGGCCACAAAAAAGCAACTCATGAGTCACGTGATCACTTTGCTCATGTGAAGTAAGATTCTTCTATGAAGCATAAGGTTCAGATAAACTGCATATCTGAAATACTCAAGCCATACTGAAAGGGAAAAAATTAATGGAATGCCTCAGGTCACTTTGTTAGCAGCTACAGGTAGGGAATTTAACAAAGTATCATTGGAGGTTCTTCGTAAATCATAAGGAGGAAACATAATTTTAATGATTGTTCTTTACCTTTTCTTTGTTTTGTAGTTTTGGAAAAGTAATGCATATATTTGAGGGTATTCTTATATATTATTTTGTCTTTTTGTTTCTTTTCTTATGTATGTATACTGCCTTTTCATGTCATTTATATTTCATATTAGTGAAATTGTCACTTCAAATTAAATTTTTGTAAAGTTGTCTTCATTAATCAACCTATCCTTATACTTTCCCTATCATCAGGTTGTTTTTTTTTAATTATAGAGCTATATTCTGTTTTATTTATGCTTCTTTTCATTCACCTTTTGATGTATTTCTCTTCTGTAATAGATATCATATTTGCTTATCATTTGAAATATGTTGTTATAATAGCATTTATAATAAACATGATAAGATTTTGTTCTCACATTTTCAAGCTCTTTGTCCTGGCCTCTAATAATCAATTTATAAGTATTTTCATTCACAAACAAAACCTTAAAAATCCTGTTATGACATGCTTGTTCATTTGTATATCTGGATTCCAGTCATATGCACTCTTTATTTTCTTTGGAGACAAATTATTTTTCATGAAAATGATTTTCATTCTTTAAGAATAAATAAAAGTTCAATAAATATACAGTCTTAATTTCAAAGGACATTATTATTGATTGCCAATATTTATGAAGTCACTAGACTTAGGTAGCCAGCTGATTACAAGGAAAGAAAACTTAATAAAATTAATTAGAGCTGAGTGTTTTTTTCTGTGTTGCCACTTACCGTATTTTGTTGTAGTTTGGACATTTATAAATGAAAATAGTGTTTTTCTTCCAATAGTAATTAAGCAAAAAGGATTTAAAACTGAGTTCTTTGAGTTTCTTGGATTAAAATTGTCATCAATTCAATAACTATAGTTATTGGGTTTTTATATTATCTTGCATTTTATGTGACTTTTAAATAAACAAATATACTAAGTTCCTATTTTACACTTAATAAGTGACAAAGTGAAGATTTCTAAAAGTCAAAGATCAAAGATTAAAATGAAAAGTTGATGTTTAAACAGTTAAACTGGATATAATTTGATCATAATTTGTGTTTCTCTTTGTATTGAGTACATTTTTCTACGGTGACTCAGTTCATGCTGTACATTGCCTTGTTGGATTTCCTCTATTGAGCTCCTCTCAGGTTGAATTCTATGATATACCTGGCTTGAAATTTTTTGAAGAGAGGCTAATTTATTTATTTTTTATTTTATTGTTTTTATAAATTTATTTATTTTATTTTATTTATTTTTGGCTGCGTTGGGTCTTTGTTGCTGCATGCGGGCTTTCTCTAGTTGCGGAGAGCGGGGGCTACTCTTTGTTCTGGTGCGTGGCTTCTCACTGCACTGGCTTTGTTGCTGCATGCGGGCTTTCTCTAGTTGCGGAGAGCGGGGGCTACTCTTTGTTGTGGTGCGTGGCTTCTCACTGCAGTGGTTTCTCTTGCTGTGGAGCACAGGCTCTAGGCGCACAGGCTTCAGTAGTTGTGGCTCCCGGGCTCTAGAGCGCAGGCTCAGCAGTTGTGGCACACGGGCTTAGTTGCCCCACGGCATGTGGTATCTTCCCGGACCAGGGCTCGAACCCATGTTCCCTGCATTGGCAGGCATATTCTTAACCACTGCGCCACCAGGGAAGCCCAAGAGGCCAATTTATATGCACATTATTTACCCCCAACCTCAAAAACAGTAGAAGTGGTCAAAAATTCCTGCGCACTGTCGACCTTATCCACTTTCCCAGGCACTGTCCGTTCTTAGCCTGAGCCTCTTTATTGCTGAAGTATCTATTTTTCCTGCTTCTCATGAAGTTCCTAAACAAACATAAGTTTAATTAAAGAATGCTTGAAAATCTGTTTCATCATTGACTATCTCAATGTTGCTTTGTTAGCTGGTCTTACTAAAAACATGTAAGTTGAAATGATGTGCTGTGGTGACTTGGACAAAACATGCAGAATGGATAAGGGCAGAGGGTTTCTAGAACTTCTGTGTGCCGAAGAACCTCTTCAGGGTAAGGTCACAGGAATAGAAGATGCCAGGACAACTGGCTGGAGTTCAGAGGCAGGGTAAGGATGAGGCAAGAAGTAGGGCATTATGTCACGGTGTTTATATAATCTATTGATTGACTGATTGATTTGTTTCATTAAGGTTTAACAGATACAGTGAAATGTACAGATTTTAAGTGTAAGTCCAATAAGTTCAAATGTGTATAAGATGAAACTAAAAACTTGCTCAAAATTTACAATTCCATCATGTGTAAATATATTTGTGATAAAAGGAAACCCTGTTATTTGGGCATAGAATAACCAGTGTTTAACAGAGAGAAAACTCAAATTCTAGTTACTCCTTGCATATTATAAATTTAAAAATTTGCAGTAAAGGAGTCACAAGCCTTTTTGTTTCCTTGTGAATAAACCTATCATATTTAGCCAACTTTGTTAAATTTTAAGTACATTTTGTTGCTTCTATCTAAATTGTTATTTGCACTTATTATAGCTCAGGTGCACAAAGTACATTTTGTTCATACACTCTACACTTATTACATATCTTCAAGTATATTTCATTATTTTCTTTCATATTTTGGTACAACCAGACCTTTCTTTTTTTTAAACAAAATATTTTACTTTTATCTCTTTTCTCTTCCTAGATAAACAACTCATTCATCCACTGATGGACTCTTAGGCTGTTTTTGTGTCTTGGCTATTGCAAATAATGTTGCAGTGAAAATGGGAGTGCAAATACCTCTCTGAGATACTGATTTAACTACCTTCAGATATATACCCAGAAGTGAGATTGCTGGATCATGTGGTAGTTCTATTTTTAGCTTTTTGAGGAACCTCTACAGTGTTTTCCATAGTGGCTGTCCCAATTTGTATTCTCACCAACAGTGTGCAAGTGTTCCCTGTTCTTCACATCCTCACCAGCACTTGTTGTCTCTTGTCTTTTTGATAACAGCCATTTTTATAGGTGTGAGGTGATATCTCATTGTAGTTTTGATTTGCATTTCCTTCATGATTAGTAATGTTGAGCATCTTTTGATGTATCTGTTGGCCATTAGAATATCTTAAGAAAAATGTCTATTCCAGTCATTTGCCTATTTTTAAATTGAGTTGATTTTTTGATATTGAATGTAATGGCATTTTTAATAGAAATAGAAAAAAATGATTCTAAAATTTGTATTGTAACAAAAAAGACCCCAAATAACTCAGCAATCCTGAGAAAGAATGAAGCTGGAAGCATCACACTTCTGGATTTCAAACTATATTACAAAGCTATAGTAATCAAAAAAGTATGGTACTCACATAAAAACAAACACATAGACCAATGGAATAGAATTGAGAGCCCAGAAATAAACTCATGTATATATGGTCAACTGTTCTTTGACTAATACTCAATGGAGAAAATATAGTCTTCAATAAATGATGTTGGGAAAACTGAATATTCACATGCAAAAGAATGAAAATGAACCCATATCTCACAACACTCACAAAAATTACCTTGAAATGGGTTAAAGACTTAAATGTAAGACCTGAAACCATAAAACTTATAGAAGAAAGCAAAAGTAACAAGCTCCTTGACATTAGTCTTTGCAATAATTTTATGGATATGAAAACAAAAGCACAGGCAACAAAAGCAATGCTAAATAAGCAGGACTACATCAAACTTGAAAGATTTTGCATAGGAAAAAATGATCCACAAAATAAAAAGGCAACTTATAGAATGGGAGAAAATATTTGTACACCACCTATCTGATAAGGGGTTAATATCCAAAATATATAAGGAACTCATACGATTCTTAGTCCTATACAAAGTAGAATATTGTTTGTACTGTGATAGAATTAGAAAGAAGACATAAAGAGATGTTTTAAACCAATATTAGTAACTCTAATTTTTTAAAAAATCCTTCTATTTATCAGAATTATACTAAATTAACTTTAAAAAATACAAATTATAAACTCTGTGTTCATAAATCATATTTTAAAAGACTCTAAGTTATGTTAAAAAGTTCTGAATATCACACTTTTCTTTTTTTCCTCTAACCACAACCAAGGATGTTACCTTAATTCACAGAATTTTAGAATATTTTTTTACAGAAAAAAATTTACTGTCCAAACTGTAACAGAGCTATTTTGGGGAGAAAAAAAGTTTTCTTTAAAAGAGTCAAAACTTTTAATACGTTAAAAGTTAAACATTTTTCTAAATTTCTTGAAGTTTTTCATTTTCAATTTAAGTAAATCCTAAATATGTATCAATTAGAACTTGAGCTCCAGTAGCTTGTAAGAGACTTTAAAATCTGATTCACTGAATCCTTGTTTTATGGAGCCTTTCAAATGAACACCCTTGTTCATATCAAAAGTTCCTGTTACTGTCACAGCAATTCCAAATTGCCCTTGGTGAAATTATGCCGATTAAGGGAATATGCATATGAGTTAAGACTGTAACAAGAGTTATGAAGGAAGCAGATATTTAGTCTGGAGGGAACACACACTTAAGAAACTTCATGAGAGCTGCAATAGTCAGTAAAGATTACAGTTTTGAAACCACGTGTCTCCAGAACCAGGCCAAAAATTAGTTGTCATCAAAGACTAGTGGCCCAGAGAAGCTCCCTGGCCTGGCAGAGGGAATTAAATAAAATATTCTCAGAAACATGAAGACAATACTGAGGAATGTCCTTATAAGGTTTTCAAAGTGCAACATGACATTTTGAAAGCATCAGCTTCAATCCAGTTGAGAGGACAATTTTTCCAACCTCTATCTGTCTCTTACCCTTTGAACTTCATCCTATAAACCTGGGGTCAGCAAACTACAGCCAGAAGGTTAAACACAGACAAACATCTGTATAAATAAAGTTTTATTGGAACACAGCCTTGTGCATTCATTACATATTGTCTGCAGTTTTCAGGCTACGATACCAATTCGAGTAGTTGCAGCAAAGACTGTCTGGCCCAGAGAACCTAAATATTTACTACCTGGCCTTTTACAGAAAAACATTTATTGAACCTTATTAGAGACATAAATCCTTCAGACAATAGACAGGTAGAGTTGGCAGTTGGTGGTAAATTAATGCTATGGAAGATCCACGCAAAGGAAAAAATGTGTGCACATTTGACCAATGACCAACAAGTCTGGGGGATTCTTTTCTCAGAATGGAGAAGAAAACATAATGCTGAGGACTCTATGAAATAACTGGAACTCTGATTAAGCACAAAACTTACATCATACTCACCAGCAGGTGGGCTCAGCTGGGGAAGACTCCAGGTATCTCAGATGTGCACACTGTTACAGAGGTGAGCTCCTTGTCAAGGTGAACGAGGGATGTGGCCAAGTCTCACTGGGGCTCCACTTGCTAAGACCATCCAAGTCACTCTGGTGGTAGGTTTATTAGCTTGCTACAGCAAAGGAAAATGCAAACTGTGAGGAACCATGAGGAGTCTCAAAATGGGGAATCTGGGAAAGTTATTTATAGCATTTTGGATACTGGCATTACTCATAGGATGGTATTCACAGGGACTGAACGATTTTTTAAAATAAGGAGCTGCTGGAAGATCAGTGCCGTACCTTTAAAATATATGAAGGGTTACTATTTGGTCAATTGGTCTGTGTTTTAGCTTGAAACATATGGGTCTGAATAAACTGGTGTTAAAGGGATTTGAGCTTAGATAGATTATCTTGCATGCCATGCTTTTGTACAGTTTATCTGTTTTGTGAGTCCTTTGACTGTTTGGAAAGTATGGTTTCTATTTCAAGGATCAGTATAATATAAATTGGAATAATAAATACCACATTTAGGTTTGTGGGAAGAAGATGCAACTAAGGACATGTGCAGCTTCTATTTGTACTTTTCTTAAATTGGCATAGCTTAGGTTATATTTTTTATAAGATGCCCCCTCTTCCCTTGGCCTATGGACAGCCATTGATAGGGGTTAAGAGTAGAGTCACCAAACACTAAATGCTCCTGCCAAGATCTCACCCTCCTTCTTCCTCTCGGACATAATTCAGCTCTATTCCATTATTTTCTGCTTTAAACTTCAGGGGGAAATCTCAATGTTCCTTTTAGCCTGTCACCTCCAGAAGCCCAGGTCTCCCTGGGCATGTCTTATGTTTCCGACCATAGACTATAAGCTTACAATACTTTTCCACGTGAGCATTTCTTATATCCTACTTGCTTTATTTTTTCTATGGCACTTATCATCCTCTAACATAACGTGTATTTCACTTATTTTCTGAAATATCAGCACTGCCTGTTATGGCAGGCAGAATTCTAAAGATGCCCTCGCCCCAAGATTTCCGTCTGGTGGTTATTCAATCAAACATTAATATAGGTACTGCTGTGAAGGGATTTTGCAAATGTAGTAAAATCCCAAAACTGTTGACCTTAAGATGACAGAGACTATTCATCCATCCAGGTGGAAATGACTCAATCAGACGAGCCATCTTAAAGCAGTTTCCTCTGGCTGGTAGCAGAAAGGAAAGACAGAGATACTTGAATTAAGAGAAATTGATATGCCATTGCTGGTTTTGGAGATGGAATGGGTCACATACAAGAAGCAGTCACAAGGAGCTAAGAGTGATGCTTGGCAAAGAGCCAAAAAGCAAAGGAGGACCTCAATTCTACAACTGCAAGGAAATGAACTCTGCCAACAATGTGAATAATCTTGGAAGCAGATTCTTTCTCAGAGACTCCAGATAATAGCCTATCCCTGCTGACTGGTTTTTTCATCCTTGTGAGAACCTAAACAGAGGACCCAGCCAACACGAGTCAGACTCTTGACCTACAGAACTGAGATAATAAATAGGTGCTGTTTTAAGCTGTAATAAGAATAGAGACGGGCTTCCCTGGTGGCGCAGTGGTTGAGAGTCCGCCTGCCGATGCAGGGAACGCGGGTTCGTGCCCCGGTCCCGGAAGATCCCACATGCCGCGGAGTGGCTGGGCCCGTGAGCCATGGCCGCTGAGCCTGCGTGTCCAGAGCCTGTGCTCCGCAGCGGGAGAGGCCACAGCAGTGAGATAGAGATGGTTTTCCCCACTTTGTTCACTGTTATATCATTAGCACCTAGAATTGTGCCTGACACATGAGAAACATTTTAGAAATAATTCCAAATTAATCTGCTAAACTAAACACTATGAATAATATGAGACTGTTTTTTAATCCTGTAGATTCACTCTAGATATTTAACTGTAAATTCAGTTAAGTAAAAGATTAAGGGTTAAAAGTTTGAGGGTCCATCTAATAATATTACATAATTTTAATCTTATTAAAATTATAAAGGCATCAATGTTAGTTACACTTACAAATGTTTAAATCTTTTTTTAAGATGAATTGATTACCAGACACTGAATACTTAATTTCATGCATGTTTTAGTGCACTTTATGTGACACAAATTAATTTGCAATAGAGGCAGGAAACCTATCTCTAAGGTAGTTAGTCATGGTCAAGTCTTAATTATCTTCTTAAATAGGAAAACAGCAGGTTTATAAAGATATCTACTATGGTATTCTTGAGTGATACTCTCTTTTATTTGTTAATAACTCTTTCCATTAAAATACTGAAAACATTCAATGATATAGATTTCAACACAAGGACTTTGAAATAATGATACCTATTTTTGAACACCTACAACATTTCAGCCTCTGTACACTCCTTCCAACCACACCACAAGGTGCTTTTATTTCTATTTTAGGCATGAGGAAAGTGAGCCTCAGAGATATGAAGTAACTAAGGCAACATAGGAAAAACTGAATTGGCAGGTCTTAAGATTCCAGCACAGGTGGCTGCATAACTCAAGTTTCATGTTTGTCTTATTCTGTTACATTGTCAATCAGTGATTTTTTTTTGTTTATTAAATACATCCATAATTACTATGAATATATACAAATTTACATACATGTCTGAATATGTGCAGTGTTTGTACCTGAGATTTATTATATATGAACCAGATATGATCATCATTTTCCTAGACAACAATGTTATCTTGGAAACTTGGTTAGAAAGAGTTGAAATTTTGTCATGAGAGCAATAATCAAATTTGCAAAACAAGGGCAAATGTAAGTTGATTTTGATCTACAAAATGACTGAATGACCTTAAAATGATCAGTTATTAATTGACATTTCTTATTCTTTCTTTCAGTACAGGTTGATTGAGAATACATCATGTGCCTGGCATTGTACTCTAGGCTAAATTCAACATGAGATTTGTCCTTGGTATTCTGGGAGCTTTGAGAGAGGGATCAGAACTGATATATTGACAGCTGAGGCCGAGAGATGAGTGGGTGTTAGCCTTAAGAAGGGCAGTTTAGAGGGAAAAAGAGAGTAGGCGTGTGGGAATATTCCAGACTGAGAGAAAGTGAGTGAAAAGGACTTAAAATGAAGATCTTTCTTTTTGTGAGGAACTGAAAGAAGTGCATTGCTTTTGGATAATAGAGTCCATTGTGGGGAAAAGGAGCACATGGAGAGAGAGATTAAAAAGGATGAGATTTGTGTGTGCAATGCATTCGAGGTCACATTAATAAAGCTGAAATTTATATGGGTGCCACTGAAGGGAATGCCATGAGTTGGTTTTGTATTTGTTCACTCACTCATTCAACAATATTCATTAAAGGCTTGCTCTGTGTACTGTGCACCAGGCACAGGCTCCTGGGTTAGGAGCTACAGACTGCAGTGAATTCGTCACTGTCAGGGTCCTTTCCCTCATAGAGCTTATTATCTGGATTGATGGTTTTGAGAGGGCAATCTGTTGCAATATAAATAATAAATTGTCACAAAGAAAGACCAAATAGAGGGAGTTGGAGTAGGAAGCAAACAGGGATAATTGCCTGAGCTAAGAACACAGGATCTAGCAACAGGGAAGTCTTGGTGACAGAGATGGGGATATATTGGATGGAGGAGGCATTTAGACCCCAGCTTCTTTTGTAAAGTTGGGACTAGATGGAGAGCAGGTGCTATATATCCTCATCACTGTATTTCCAGCCCTTGTTTCCTAATTTAACCTTGACTCTGAATCATAATCTTTGCCAGGTCATTGCATCCAAGCATTCTTGATTTTAAAGTGTGCCCAACATCTGCCTAACCTATTAACTGGGACTGAATTTGGTGGTTTCAGGTCCTTTGCCATTAAATTCACAATTACTATCTTCTGGCTAATGAAAACCTTGACTCTTTGGACATTTTTCTTTTCAGCATTACTGGGATAGAGTCACATTCAATTAAATAGTGAGTAGCATGGTGATGAGTGGTTAGTGAATCTCTCTTTCCCCAAAATATCTACTAATCTAGTCAAAAAGTTACAAGATGGTAACTTCCCAAATTGATGACCTATTTTAGTAACTATTTGTTCATTGATTTTTCTGTGCTGTGCAATTCGTTCTTGTATAGATAGTTTTGCTCTATAATATTTCATATGTAAATGTTTCTTCTCCTTCACGGTATTTAAAACAAAAATGTTCAAATAGTTGTTTAATTTTTCTTCCCTACCCTTAAAAAGTAAATTCACTCATTTTCTGGTTTTAGTGTGTTTTTTAGTTTTTAAATTTATATTAAGTTTATAAAGTGCATGCTTTTAAAATTACATTTTTGTTTTTTAGAAAAATAAATATATTCAACAATTTATTTAATTACTTTTTAAATATTAAAGGTGGAATATAATTATAATTTGCAAAACAGTTCATTCTTCCACCACATTCTTGAAACAAAAACATAAGAATTCATACTCCCTGTTTTCAGGCCCTCATTTTCTTGCAAAAAAAAAAAGAAGGTATTTGAAGATTTGAAAAGTTCCAATTTTATATTTAGATCTGACAGGAACAAATTTCAGAATAAATTATATTTTTAAGCCCCCTGACAATTTTTAACATGTCTATGCTTAATTTTTTATTAGTTGTATTATGGCTTATTAGTACATTTAATGGAAGTCACAGGGTTGGATTTGAATATATTTGTGTTTAACTTTTCTTCTGTTAAAGTTTATTTGTTTTACTTGGACTGTCTAATCTTTGCTCTCGAGTGTTATACATTCAAACTCCAGTAGCATCATATTATAAATCATGAAGAATAAGTTTGACACTTGGAGAAAAAAGTATAGAATTATTTCTTCAAATTGTCATAGTACTTTAATGTCTTGAACTGTGTAAAAATTGAAGTGTATAACAGAAACGTTAAATATTTCCTAGACATCCTAGGGCCACTCCTATTTCTAATTTGATACACTTTCTTTACAAAAAATTCCAGCTTTATATGTTTAGTCCACTTTTTTCCTTCTTTTTCTTCTTATTTTTAGCAATATACTTAGTATCACAGTTGCATAAATGAAAAAGTTAAAATAAAAATTCTCAATCAAAACCTCCATTATATGAATTTCATTTGATATCAGAAAATTCAATATTTATAAATGTTTATAACCTGCAACAATTAATGTAAGCTAACAGATACCTTAAAAGATCAAACATTTTAAATTACTAATAAAAACAAATAAAAACGCTTAGAACTAGTCCTATTTAAGTAAGCACTCAATAAAGCTGGGCTTCTCTATTCTAATTTTTACCTTGCCTTTAACCCTTTAAAGGCAAGGTGTGTAAAATAATCCAAAGCTTTACATTGGGAAATTTATGGATACATTATAAATACTATAGTATGAGGAAGAAGTAAAGCCTTCCTTCTGGAAAGTAGTTTCTAAAACAGTAAATTTCATCCATTCCTGTGGTATTAGTTCTATGATAAATCTCCCTTGTAGAAGGTTTCTGTATAATTCAGGCAGGCTTTCATTATAATTTGCAAGAAGTTGCCTTATAAACGAAACCTATAATTTGTGCTATGGTTTCTGTCAAATTCAAATATTCTTCTATTACTTTGAAGACTTTCAAATGTTACTTGTCCGTATTAAAATTGTATTATTTTCCCACTCAAAATCGTCTCTGCTTTTGATATTCAAGCACAATAGGTGAGTGGCTATTCTCCAAAGAAATGAACAACTGTGGATTTAAAATTCTATTTTATTTTTTTCGCTTATGAAATCTTAATGGGTATCCTTTTGACTTTACGGAAGTGGACTATAAAACTGACAAACAAGTTAAAAAGTTAATTTCACCATTATGTGTAAAAACTTGATATGGAAAAGTCAGGTTTCATTAACCGTTCAAAGATTATTACTCTCCTCTCTATTGTAGACCCTTGAACATAGAGGGTGCTGTTACATTAATGAAGATCATTTCAAGCAGTGTTTATAGTTCCTTTTAATGGCAAGACCATCAGTTCAAATGTGTTCCATGACTGCTATGTATTAATCATTTTATCTTTCTCTCAGTAAACACCTTTTTCATAATGTTTTAATGAAGTCCTTTTCATAGAGTTTCATCTGAGATAAGTAAAGATGTGAATACGAATGCATGGAAATATTTATGGAAAACATTAGCTCATATGTTAAATGCCTCATGAAGTTTCCTGACAGCACCACTATTAAATTTTTAACATATATAATAATATATCACGACAAAAATCAGTCAACATGAGTCACTAGACATTAAATATCAAAAATTATGGAAAGAGCAATAACTTACATTGACATTTTGGAAAGGCACCTGTTTTTGTCACATATATGCCAGGATATGCAGACCACCATCTTTAGTCGGAGTGATGCAAAATAATTCTGGCAATATATCAAGTATCCCCAGTTAGTTGTTCCAGTGATCATTCGAAGAAAAACAAGATTGTTTAAAATATTGTAATTTAGAATGACATTGATCTTTAAATTTTTATCTAGCTGGCTTGAAAATAATCCAATAACAGACAGTATACCTGTGAATGTTTTCTAAAGTGAAAACAATCAGAAGAGAGGTACCAAGTTCTCAATTTGGAATATTATTTACTCCTCTCCTCCAAGCTCTTAAGTGTTTTACTCATCCCTAAATGCTGACTTCATGTTTACCAGCTGCACTGCTGCTTTCTTATGGCAAAATACTCACACTGGCCCAGCTTCAGATAATGAGCCTTAGCATACAGAATATATTATTGGAATTCTTAGGAGATGTGGTTATTAATTATCATCTGGCTTTACAGCCATTTAGATGCCAGAAAAAAACAAACAAACTGTAAACAGCACATGCATCAAGAGCATTAAATGTGTTTGTCTCTTTAGACACTCTAATCCCATTGTCTAGAATCTCTCCTCAAGATACTACCCTGAAAGCATAATGATACCTTCATGCAAAAAAGATGATTTTTGCAATGCTGGAATCATCCCAAATAATTAATACCAGTATCCTACTCAGTGTGGTATAGAAATATGGAAATAATCATTTTGAAAATGATATTAACATTGACATTTCTCACGAGTTTTGAAATAGAAAAGAGTGAGCTCTCTGGTAAGGATTATTAATATGTGTATTATATATAATATGATATGATATAATATATGGTCAATAGTGTATATAACATATAATATAAAATAAATTATGTTAAAGTGCAGATTCTGAAGCCTGATTGCTCAGGTTCAGATTCTAAGCCAGTCACTCAGCAGCTATGTCAGTTTCAAAAAGGAATAATCTGTCTCAGTTCCCTCATCTGGAAAATGGGTATGAAAACAGTTTTTAAAAACTATTTCCATAGAATTGTTGTGAGATTTAAATGATGTGGTCCCAACTAGAATGTTTAAAACCATATTAGAGCTTGCTATTGCTATTTTCATGGTTCCTAATATTAAAGTGATATTTTATAACAATATGTTTGCATTTATCACTCCAAATCTTAACCTTTATCCATATGCTCTGCAAAGGAAAGATGTTACAAAAAGTAAACTTTAAAAAGATGAATTGGTGTGTGCAAGGTGACATTTGAGAGGGAGGAAAATGAAGGTATGGTGACTGGTTAAAAATATACAAGCAGTACTGGCATGAGGTCATATTAGAATATTCAGTCACATCTCACCTCTGTCTGAGAACTGTACAGACATCAAAGCATCCATCTATTATCATTTGGTCTTTTGCTCCCTGTCATACTTTAATTATGATGTCTGCATATCGTATCATGATGTTCTAATAATGAGGTTTTTGTGGTGTCTTATGTGTCTCTTGATGGGAAGAGATATCAATCCGCAATTTAGAGACTCTACGACTACAAAGTTACCCTCTTAACCTGTCACTGGAAACACTGCTTTCCATTATAGTTATAAATATAAGTCATGAAATTTCAAGTCACTCTGCTTATCTTTTACAACTTGCCCTCTCACCTCATGCTACTCAGCTACCTGGGTCTCAGGGCTCTCCTTTGAGCACATTACGTTTCTCCTATGGCAGGACATTACCCGCTTTTCCCACACTGCCTGGCTTGCGAGAGGGCCAGTGTCCTCATTACATTCAAAGCCGCTTAAATGCCACCACATTAGAGAGGGTTCTAGTAGCCACAAGTGTTAAAATAGCATAACCCTCCCATCACTCTATACTGTATAATTTGTTAATTTTTCAACATAGCTTTTATCGTAAATATATATTGTATCTATTTAATTATGATTTTTTTGTCTTCCCCTACTAGAATGTAATTTTACTGAAGCATGAGCTTCGTTTGTTCACTCTTAGATCACTTGCCTCTAGAAAATGAGTAGTCAATTAATGGCTTAAATGGCTTATTAAATGGCTGAATGGACATGACTGACAAATTTTATTTAAAATCAGATAAAATTTCTTTTCCATCAATCTTGAAACTTGGTAATTGTAACTAAGTCAACTGTGTTGATATGTAAGTTCAGCTCAACATATTTACTTTAAAAAGTTGCTGTACTATTAATGGCACTTTCAAATATTTACAGACTATTCCTAAGGGAGAATTGAGCTGGACATCATCAGTGAATTATGGAGCAATGGGGTGGGGGTGAGGTAAGCACCAAAGTAAAAAAATAAAAATAAAAAACTGCTCTAAAAACTGAAGAATAATTTTGTTCCCATTTTAAAGACAATGAGTGGATTTAGAAATAAAGGGGAAAATAACATCTTGCCTGACTTAAATCTTAATCTAAGTACTGTTCTCATTATCTGATGATCAGCTATTCCCTGAATTAAAAGATAAGATAATTATAATTTGGTTTATGCCACTACAACAAGATTTCTTATTTTGTCATCTAGTTAAATTGTGTGAGCTGGGCAGACAAACTGAATAAATGCTAATGCCCAAAGGGCTACTCTTAAATATTCATATTTTATGGTCTTTCTTTAGAATAGAACATGCAGTATTTCTCTCTGAGGAAATATGTCATAAGAAGCAAAGCCTTTAAGACCACACTTTTAGACTAAAGAGCCCTCTTGATTTTCTGTAAGAAATAATAGTATCATAAGCAGAGAATCTCAAGTATGGAAAAACAATTATAAACATTATTCCATTGATTCACCACATTCTCAAATCAAAATAGGGCTTTTGTTTCTAAGTGTGCTGTTTTCACTCCATTTCCTAGATAGAAACCCTGTTTCAATCACTAAAGCATACTTCAGTGCTTGTATTTTAAGTAAGTGAACAACTTTTAATGATGACTGAAAATAAAGGTAACTTCAAGTCAGTAAATCCTCAGAAATGCATTCAGACGCCACATCAGGAGAGGTGCCATAATCTTTGGCAAGTTTCTTAACTCCTCTTCTTTTAATCTCCTTATAAATAAGATGGGTATTAATAATAATACCCAGACATTGAGGTTGTCTTAAGAATTAACTCAGTAGAAAATCTGGCTCATTATAGGCATATACAAGGCTTGTTTGTTTTAATATAGCTGTTATTATCTTTATGGAATTTGACAATTATTTTGGAAATATGAGATTGTTTTGATCATTTATGTTAGTTCATTTGAAACATTGCTATATAATGGAAATCAAATTCATTAAAATAAATATCTACATGAGCATCACTGAGTCAATTTTTAAAGACTATGGATGTGAGTCATGAGTTATCCATATTCTGCTGATGACTTGATAAGACATTCTTGCCTTCTTTAACTACGCTTTAACATGTTTAATAACGTGACCATTGTAGATATTTACTAACCATACTTCATCCTAATAAGGAGAGAAGTGCTGAGAGGGAGTGATAGAGGACATAAAAAATGTTTATGGGGCTTCCCTCGTGGCGCAGTAGTTGAGAGTCCGCCTGCCGATGCGGGGGACACGGGTTCGTGCCCCACTCCGGGAAGATCCCACATGCCGCGGAGCGGCTGGGCCCGTGAGCCATGGCCGCTGAGCCTGTGCGTCCGGAGCTTGTGCTCTGCCACGGGAGAGGCCACAACAGTGAGAGGCCCGTGTACCGCAAAAAAAAAAAAAAAAGTTTATGACATAGTCATTGTCCCCTAAGGAATAGAAGAATATTCAGAATATAATTTATTTTTCAGAAATCAGGTGTAGGTTAATTCAGTTAATATTATGAATGTTATATTCTATGATATTTATTCTCCCTTACTAATGAATTTTCAGGTGTTTTAACAAAACTGAAGAACTCCTTCATGAAACTTAGTAACAACCTCCTTGGGGAAAACCACCCATTTAGATGTGTTTTCTTGGGAGATATATTATGATCTCATTGGAAGTTTGATTGATACCTTGATATTCAGGTTTTGGTAAATGGCCTGCTACTGAACTAACTAGAAAAGGATTGATACGAGTAAAATTTACATTATTTATTTTGGTTCTTCATAATATTTTACACTCAACTCTTTCCTATCTCTCTCTTCCTCTCCCTCTTTAACACACACACACACACACACACACACACACACACTCATCTGATACAAAGTATTCTCAACAGAGACTCTAAGTAGTCTATTCATTGAGAAATGAACCATGTAAGAATATAAGGTCAGGAAAATTTAGCACTCTAGAATTTTATTCAGACATAAGGCATATTCAGTTCTTGTATGATATTTGTTAAGAATTAGCTGCAATTGATTATGTAACCCAGGTAGTATTTGTTAATACCTTTTCCCCTTTTTATTTTACATCCAATTGTGCTTTCCAGGTTGGTTTTATATTATGGCTAATTTTTCTTTGACTATCAGAATAAGAGTTAAAATTACAATATGCCATTGTTATTGGTACTCTGCTTTATGTTTATTTTAACATCTTTAGTTCTGTGATAAAAATCTGATGTACCCAATAAGTAACCTGCCACAGATATTTTTAAGATGAATCTTTTCTGGAAAATTTCCATTTGCTTTACTTATTATAGTCCCATTGGTCAGTTTGTGTCCTCACTCCTTGCTCCTGGTAACCCAAGTCCTATGAATTTTTGTGTTCTGGCTTTCAGCAGGTGGGTTAGATGACTCAGTTCTATCAGAACTTTACTGAACAGTTGCACTGCCTCAGGTTTTTCTCACAGGGTTCTTCTAACATTTAACATTTAAAAATAAAAACAAAAAATTTGAAGGCAAAACTGGAAAAGCTAAAGTTAACTATCATACAAATAGTTATTAGCTATTCAGTGAAGTATAAAACTATTCAGTGTTATATTGTTAAGTCCTTAAATCTTAGAATGCTATAGGTATTGATGTCTGACTCTATAGAGATTGTTCAAGTATGACCAGATGACATAGTTTAGTATTAGACCTTAGGGAAGTGCCTCACTTAATAAAAAACTCATTAACATAATTATTTTTGTATCAATCAAAATATTTAAATACAGGAAGTAAAAAATTAGCATGACTGAAGTAAGCAAAAAATAGCTATATTAAAAGATCTTTGGTGGGAAAAAGAATCACTAAAAAGCGTACTGGATGAAACTCAGAAGACATAAGGACAAAATTGCATCTAATATCAAGACACAGAGAAGCTGAACCTGCTCTGCCACAGACTAGATACAACTATTTGTGCCGTGACCCTGACCTTTCTTTTTGTTCTTTGGAGACCACCGTTACTGATGCAGGCTTTGCTGCCCTTGGAAACTAAGTGATGTTGCCACTGTCAAAACCTCTGCCTGAAATGACTTTCCATAGACACATCTTTCTTGTGACATTGGCTACAGATTCTAAGTCCTGAGGAACTGTGTGTGTGCAGCTGAGTCTAAGGCATATGTCTGTGTCCTAGCAGCAAGTGACCAAGAAAATAAGTATTTGGCACGTTCAACTTTTGGAGTTATTTTCCCCAAGATGGGTAAAAGGGATCTGGCACCAGTCCCACCATCCATTTATATATCCTTCTGTAGAGTCCTCCTCTTGAATTTGGTTGACTCTGTAACCTATTCTTGATCAACAAGATGTGATGGAGGTGAGGTTAAAAAAAAAAAAATCCCTACGGCTTCCACTTGAGTTTTTTGGAACATTTGTTGTTGAGTTGTTGTTTACTTTGAAACCTCACTACCATATAGTGGTAAGTCCAAGAAGCCATGTGTAGATGCCCTGATTGATAGGCTCAGTTGAACTTCCATCTGATAGCCAGTTTCAACTCTCAGACATGTGAGTGAGACCTCTTAGATATCCAGCCCAGTCAAACTCTAAGACCACTGTAGTCCCAGCTGACACATGACTGCAACGTGGTGAGAAATCACAAGCAAGAACTGGTCAACTAAGCCTAGGAAGCCCACAAAATCCACAGCCATGAGAGATCCTAAACATTGTTGTTTAACTGCTATATTTTGAGATTGTTATGCAGCAATAGATATCATCAAAAGAAGAGAATTCCACAAATGTGGAAAAATTTTGTAGATTCTGTGCAGGAGGGGTGGAGGGGGAGAGAGAGAGGCAGAAAGAGAGTGAGAGAAAGGAAGAGGAGGAGAAGTAGAAGAAGAGGAGGAGGAAGAGAAATAAAGATAAACTACAGATTTACAAATTCTACCTGTTTCCTTTTTCATTCATCCCATTGAACATGGACATAATAATAACTTTTTAAAGCACTAACGTTTCTCAAGTGACGAGGACTATACTAGATGCTCTCTCTTAGAGGTTTTTTCTTGACTAAATCATCACAATCCTTTTCATAAATCATCACAGTTCTTTGAATTATGCCACTGTATTTTAAGAGGTAAAAAATAAGGCTCTGGAAGAACAGATAATTTGCCTAAAGTCACATAGTTAATTGTAGCAAGGGAAGTTCTGGACTCAAGTCTTTATTAGTCCCAAGACAAAGTTTAACTTTACTAGATTGCCAAATTTGCCTTTTTTTATTCTTTTATTTGGTAGCATGAAACTAGTTTGGTAAAGTTTGCTTATTTATTTCAAAGAAAAAATATGCAAAACATCTCAGCTCAGAACTGATTGTTTAGAATTGCCCATGTGATTTTGGAAGACAACAACAACACTTGGTGATCTATATTACAAATTATATGTCTAGTTTCATGAAAAAGCTTGCTCAAGTTCTCTACTTCAAATTATTTTTTTGGAAATATGCTTGACTAATTATTATTTCTATCTATATATGCCTTCAGAGCCATTCTGGAGACACACAAACACCCACTTATCCATAGGCTGTGCCCACAGACTTAAGGACTTAGACATAAACATAACAATGATTTGTGGGGTAATGGCAGAGAGGGCAAGACTGCTCATACTTGGTATTTACTTACTAAAAATTAAATAGTGTAGTGGGAGAGTTATTGGGCCTTTTTAGCTGGCCTGTCAAATTGAATGATTATGGGGTCACACAGTGAGATACTCACTAAAACAAATTAGTCTACTTGTAATGAATCTTTGTTTTGGCATTACTGCTAGCCAGTTGTTGTAACAGGACAGTTGTAACAATGAATATGTACAAGTCCATTATTTCCTAATAGCATGCTAAACTAGAATCAAAACAGGCATATATCAGCATGTATTAAAGTTGAATGGCAATTAAATAAGCACTGACACATTTTCTGATTTGCCTTCTCAAACTACTCGAACAGTTTGTTAAAAACCATGAGAGTCAGAATGATGCTAAGAATAAGGATCTGAAAGGTATTAATATTTACAAAATTCATATAGATAGGTAATAAAAGAATCTTATAGTCAAAAGGGAATATGAATGTATCTTTGAGCTTGCTTAACATTTATTTTTTATGAAATGTGTATTTTTGAAATTAAAATTAAACATTTTTGAAATTAAAAAATTGGATAATCTTTCTAGAAATAAAAAATACATCTTCAATGTTAATTTATAGTGAATATATTGTGAACACAATTAAAATATAGTGATTAACTAACAAAGCTTACCAGGACCGACTCATATACTCCAGAGAAGAACTTTGATATTGGCACATGGAGTGTGTACTTTAATTTCTCCACATTTACAAACAGCATCTTGGTATCCTACTTCCCTATCTAGTTACTGCTCTACTTCTTTTTGATCAGCACCACCTTCAGTTGGAACATCACTGTCTCTTTTGATCTCTTACTCTCTATTGCTCCTCAACAGTCTGATTTGGTATTTTCTTTGCATCTCCCATTCCTCTAAAACTCACAGTGTCCTAGGAGAAGACACTAAAACACAAGACTGCTGGCTCCCTCCCCCAGGTTGGGCTGAACTCATACACCTCTACCTCTTAAACTCATGAAGGGTGACCAGAGCTGTGCCTGGCCTCCCCCATATACATTATGTGATAGAGAAACCATTCATCCCAGAGGCAAATGAGTTCACAAAACACAATGACAAGATATTTGCAGGGCATCTCTATTTCAAAAGGAAAGAAAAAAGGACACTTTCTCTGTGTTTTCTTCTAGGCGTTTTACAATTTCGGGTCTTACGTTTAAGTCTAATTCATTTTGAGTTAATTTTCCTGAGTGGTGTAAGATAGGGTTCCAGTTTCATTCATTTTTAAAAATTAGATACCTAGATCTTATTCATCTTATAATTGAAAATTTGTACCCTTTTACCAACCTCCCCTTATTTCCCACCCCTAGCAATCACTTTTCTACTCTCTGTTTCCATGAGTTTGACTGTTTTTTTTTTTTTTAGATTCCACATATATGTGGTATCATATAGTATTTGTCCTTCTCTGTCTGGCTTATTTTACTAGCATAGTGCCCTCAAGGTTCATCCATGTTGCTGCAAGTGACAGGATTTCCTTCCTTTTTTAAGGCAGAATAGACTTTCATTAAATATATATATTGCACTAAATATACATTAATATATTACATTAAATATATATAAATATATATATATATTACATTTCTTTATCCATTCATCCACTGATGGACACTTACGCTGTTTCCATACCTTGGCTATTGTGAATAATGCTGCTATGAACATAGAAATACCGATATCTCTTTGAGATAATGATTTCATTCCATTTGAAATACCCAAAAGTAGGGGTGCTGGATCATATGGTAGTTCTATTTTTAATTTCTCAAGGAACCTCCATACTGTTTTCCAAAGTGCTGTACCAGTTTACACTCCCACCAACAGTGCAAATGGGTTCCTTTTTCTTCACATTCTTGCCACCATTTGTTATCTATTTTCTTTTTAATAATATACATACTAACAGGTGTGAGGTGATATTTCACTGTGGTTTTGATTTTCATTTCCCTGATGATTAGTGATATTGAATACCTTTTCACGTACCTGTTGACCATTTGTATGTTGTCTTTGTTTTTTTCTTTATTGAGGGCCTGGCACTATGCTAACTACTATGCTGGTAAAGGTGAAAAAAATTGACACAGACCATGTCCTCACAAAGTTTACAGACTGGGGAACCAGACAAGAAAACAGGCAGATACAACTGAGTTAACACAGCACAGCAGTTAAGAACATGGAGGCCTCTGGAGCCAGACTGCCTAGGTTTGAATCTGGCTCTACCCCTTATCAGTGATTTTGGGCAAGTGACTTAACTTCTCTGTGATCAGTTTTCTTTTCTGTAAAGTGGGAATTATAACAGTAGTCTCTATCTCATAGGTTGCTTTGAGGATTTAAGTAAAGCACTTAGAACAGTAACTGGCACATAGTAAAAGTAAGGTTTATATAAATATTTGATAAAGACAGTGATAAATGCTAAAGATCAGGGATATGGGAGCATAAAAGAGGTGCCTGTGGGATCCAGGGGACATGATGGTAAGTGGAAGTTGCCCAGTCAGGCCTGGGTATGGCCTTGCTGTAAGAAGGCTTCAGACCTAAGACCATGTAAGCAAGTGCTGATGCCTTCTCCCGGGGAGTTTCATTCTTTTGCATGTGGATATCCAGTTTTCCCAACACCATTTATTGAAGGGACTTAGCTTTTCCCATGTGTGCTCTTGGCCCCCTTGTCAAAGATTAGTTGACCATGTATTGCATGGATTTATTTCTTGGCACTGTGTTCTGTTCCACTGGTCTGTCTGTTTTTATGCCAGTACATATTATTTGATTACTACAGCTTTGTAATAGAGTTTGAAATCAGGAAGTATGATGTTTCTAGCTTTGTTCTTCTTCCTCAGAATTGCTTTGGCTATTTGGGGTATTTTGTAGTTCCACACAAATTTTAGGATTTAAAAAAAGATTTCTGTCAAAAATGTCATTGGAATTATGATAGAGGCTGTACTGAATCTGTAGATGCATGTGTTAAGTACCTTAATTAGGTAATCCCTTCACAATGTATATATGCGTCAAATTATTATGTTGTGCACTTGACATATATACAACTCTACTTGCCAAATATACCTCAGGGAAAAAAAAAGAAAAAAAGTGCACTGCATTACAAATTGTATCAGTAGAAGAAATATCAATAAAGAAAGGCCTAGGGGCTTCCCTGGTGGCGCAGTGGTTGAGAGTCCGCCTGCCGATGCAGGGGACACAGGTTCGTGCCCCGGTCCGGGAAGATACCACATGCCGCGGAGCGGCTAGGCCCGTGAGCCATGGCCGCTGAGCCTGCGCGTCCGGAGCCTGTGCTCCGCAACGGGAGAGGCCAAAACAGTGAGAGGCCCGCGTACCGCAAAAAAAAAAAAAAAAAAAAAAAAAGAAAGGCCTAGAATTTCATAGTAACTTAAAAATCATACTAAATTGTATAAAGAAATATATTATCAAAAAAATCACAAAGAACCAGTAAAATATTTGATATGAAAAATGTGAGAGTTGAAACAAGAAATCAACAGATGAAATACATAGAGCTAGAGATATTTTCTAGTATCTCAGAGATATTAGAAATATTGATAGGGCTCTATCAATTAGAAAATTGTGAAATCAGAATCAGAAATTTCATAGAAGTATAAACCTCAAGAGAGAAACATAAGAGATACGAATAATAAAAATAAAATGCAACATGCAGATCATAGGAGTCTCAGAAAGATTGAAAAATAAAAATGAAGAGAATAAATATTTGAAAAACAATGAAGAGAAATGCATTGTAATAAAAACAAAGCAAGAAATTGATAAGAGATCTTATGCTATTGAAAGGACTCATGCATCACCAAAGAGATAGGAAAAACTTCAGTCCTCCATATAAAGTGAAATTTAAAATATCAAAGACAAAATGATTATAAGAAAAAAGAGAAGACCACAGATAAAAGAGCAAGACAAAGGACATGGACAATAGCTTAAAAAACATGAAAGAGAGAAGATGATGGGACTGTATTTCTAGTGTTTGAAGGAAAAGTACTTAGAATTTTATTCCAACAAATTTCCATTTAAATAGAGTGCTTGATAATATATTCTGGGCTATACAAAGCTTTAGAAAGTTTGCTACACAAAAACTACATTGAATACAGTTATGTATGGAGTATATAAATAATAGTAGACACCAATTCAGGAGATATCTGAAGGAAAGACAAACAGATGCCTTAGTAACATTTATTACTGTCTTAAAATATGTATACCTGTATCTATTTATCTAGATCGACATATCTATCTATCTATCATCATCTATCTATCAATAAATCATCAAAACCCAGTCTTAGAAATCTATGTAGTAGTATGATGAATTTGGGTGGAGATCAAGAGTTTTAAGAATGTGGAATATTATTTTATTCTTAGGCTAAAAATATGGATACCAAATATTTTTAAAGTGAGGTAAGATGAAAAATATTTAAAAATCAAGACAAACGTAAGATACATTATGTTATTGATGCAGATATAAATATATTGATATTAAGAATTAATAGAAACGGATTAAAGTCACCAGTTAAAAGACAAACACTGACAAATGCAATAAAGGCTTGGAGTATACCAATACTCTTTTTTTTCTGCCTGTACTCACTCCTGTGTAATGTCATTTAGCCTTGTGGCTTTAAACAACATTTTAAATACTGTTAACCCCACATTTATATTTCCAACCTGGATTCTTCCTAGAACTCTAGACCCATATACCCAATTACCTGCTCAACAACAGGTCATGTGATCCATTACTAGAGAAGTTAATGGGATTATAATCTAGGGTGTTCAGTGAAGGCTTCCATCAGCATTTGTAATAAATTTTGAAGAATAAAGACAAGGAAAATTTCAAGTTGAGCTGGGAGCAGGGAACCTTCAGGGGAATAGGAGCAGATTGAGCAAAGGCTCTAAATCAAGAAGGAGCCTAGCACATTTGAGGAATTGAAAAAAGATCATTGTGGCCATATGTGAGCACACAAAAAGAAAGTGTTGCAAATAGGACTCTAAAGGTGGGTAGGGCAAAGATCCTCCATAGCCCTGTAAGCCTTGCTAAAGATTTTGATCTTTATCTTAACAATAAGAGATGACTGAAGGATATTAAGCAGGATCACAAATGATCAAATTTTGATTTGGAAAAGATCCTTAAGAAAAAAAATCAAATTTTACTCATCTGTTGCATTTAGCAAGACACAAGTTATACAGCAGAGGCTCAAAAATGTCCTTTGAACGTATGTGAAAATATTCAGAGCTACAACAGTTGTTAATAATCAAATTTTAAACAATTTTATCATTACTTTCTAATACTGGGAAGTAGCTTTTTCGACAGCTCTGTGAAATTGTATTACTTCATGTAAACATTCCCTTTTTTTATATTATTTTAGATATACTGTGAGTTAACAATGAGTTGTACTTTTCAGGAGTCATGATTTATACATTTACTGTAAACTTGAAAAGGTAGAGTGCATTTATTGGGAGCTGTGAATATCTACTGAACGTTTAAAAGTCCTTGGGTCATTTTACCTACCTAGGTAAAACTTCAAAACCCACTTTTGACTCAGTTTCATTTTAGCACAGTGGGTTGCTAATTGAAATTAAAAATAAAAAAAATATTTTCACACATGGTCGACAGACCAAGTCTGCTGAGGTTTCTATAAGTCTAGCTTGCTGTTGCCTATTTAATTAACCAGCGTACAAATAAAATGTCCTCAGTTTAATTGCCATTCCGTAGCTCAATACTGTAAACTATTCACAGCATAATTAAAAGTCCTGAAGTCTCTCAGGAACGATATTACCAGTAAGCAAGCAACTCATGAAATAGAGAAGCCTCACTGTTACTCTGCTAAATTGTGTGTTAATAAAGCTGCACAAGTGTTCTTTGCTTAATCTAACTGAGCTGAGAAAACCCCAGCTGGCATCCAACGTACCTTCTTTAAAAAACCTTCTAAGCATCTGAACTCTTGGAGAGCTTCATTAAAGTTAATATAGGAATTGTATTGTATTTTATTGAATTTCATTGAATTTTCCTTGTGAAAGAACTTACTCTCAGATAAATTCACTCCAATGTCACCAAGTATAGTATAATGATTGTCAGTTGTCAAGTTTGATCCTTATCTTGAACCAGAGGGAAAAGAAATGTAATAGAAGGTTTTAGAAGAAAAACAAGAGGCTTGCAGCTTGACTAATGTCATTTAGAAAAGGTACTCAGTTTTACGTATATGATGTTTGAAGGCTACTTCTTTTCTGGGTAGTCATTATTCAAAGAATAAGTAATTTGAACTTGTAACAAAAATAGCTACACAAGGTCCCATGGACTTAAGTTACTTCAGCCTTATGCAAAGAATCTGATCACTGCATGGTGAATACCTCCAATTGCTTCAGGAGTCACAGCGAAGAAAGGATAAACAGAGGATTAATAGTGCATTTGTACAGTGTTTGTATAATTAATCTACATATTCAGGCTCTCCCTGAAAGTCAAATATTTTCAGAAACCTAGCCCACTACTTGTTGCTTTGATATTTTTGATGCAATGCATTAAAAACGTTTCATGGGGCTTCCCTGGTGGCGCAGTGGTTGAGCGTCCTCCTGCCGATGCAGGGGACGCGGGTTCGTGCCCCGGTCCAGGAAGATCCCACATGCCGTGGAGCGGCTGGGCCCGTGAGCCATGGCCGCTGAGCCTGCGCGTCCGGAGCCTGTGCTCCGCAGCGGGAGGGGCCACAGCAGTGAGAGGCCCGCGTAACGCAAAAAAAAAAAACAAAAACAAAAAAAACGTTTCATGGTTTGGATCAAATCTAGGTTTTATGAATGATGCTCCTCCATCTGAAACACCCCAATACATGATCATTTTGTTGACAAATAGAAAAAAAAATTGGCCTTACGGCTTCATTTCCTGAAGGATTGCACATTCCTTTAATTGTCAATTCCAAACTGATCTCACACTTGAAAAATTATAGAAGTGAGAGGCCCGCGTAACGCAAAAAACAAAAACAAAAACAAAAAAAACCGTTTCATGGTTTGGATCAAATCTAGGTTTTATGAATGATGCTCCTCCATCTGAAACACCCCAATACATGATCATTTTGTTGACAAATAGAAAAAAAAATTGGCCTTACGGCTTCATTTCCTGAAGGATTGCACATTCCTTTAATTGTCAATTCCAAACTGATCTCACACTTGAAAAATTATTACTTGAATAGCACACATTTATTCAGAGTGTTAGGGTGAGTGTTTTGGGCAGGGTGCTGTGAATGAAGGAGAGGATGCCCGTTGGGCTGGATTTCACAGACGTTTTCTTGTCAGGTGACAGTGAGGAGCCAGTGCTATCGATTTTGATGCTGACTTGCATGTTGCATATTTAGAGAAAGTCAATATCAGGATTGATTTAGGCTAAACAACAGAGTATGCAGACTAGACCATCTCAACTAATTGTCAAATTCATAGAATTTGAAGGCTGAAACAAACATACAGCAATTTCTCAGAGTCTGGTTTAGGAACCATGTGTTACAATGGTTGTAAACATTTCAGGGAAAATGTTCTGTAATCTCCTTTGACAACTCATCCTGGTGGTCAAAAATGTTTTAGAGAAATGTTTTCCCATAAATATTCTCATGTTTTGATTTTTATCTTGGCCTGCGTGGAAATGAAGGACTGTGTTCTGAAGTTAGTATCCCCTCTTATACATGAGATATAGATAAATCTTTCCTTCTCTAGGCTGGATTAGGAGTTAAACCTGATACCCAGTTTGTGTATGGGGTTATTTTATTAGACATATTGTTTCGTTGTTGTTAACGTCTAGTTTGTGTTTTAATACTTATAAGAATTGGGTTATAATAAATACAATCAGTTCAGCACTTACTATCTTACCTGGCCTACTTCATACATATAATTTAGCATCCCTGGCAGACTTTGGAATGTGTGTTCCCTGGATTAAGTTGTCTGTTTACTTTTTATTGTAAAAAATAATAATATAGTACGAAACTTGTGGGACTAGCTTCTCCCATATAACAAAATGCAGGTAAGTTTCATCTGTGTTTTTGCATAGATTAATAGTTCATTCCTTTTTATTGCTGAGAAGTATGCCATTATATGTGTGGACTAAATATTGTTTATCCATTCACCTATTGAAGAAAAACTAGACTGTCTACCGATTTTGGTGATATGAATAAGACTGCTACGAATTTTTGCATAAAGATTGTGTGTGTGTGTGTGTGAATACACATTTTTAATCCATTTGAATGAATCCCTAAAGTGAGATTGCTAGTTTTACGTTATTTGGCTAACTGCGTTTACTGCCAAGTAGATTTCCAAAATGGTTGTACCATTTTGTATTAGCCAGAAATGTATGATAGTGCCAGTTATTCCCACCAGTCCTTAGTATTGTCAGCATTTTTTATGTTAGTCATTTAAATAGGCATGTACTGTAGTAGTAGGTATATTTTTAATTTGGATTTCCATAATGACTAACGATATCTAGCATTTTTTGATACACATATTTGCCATCCGTATTACTTCTTTGGTAAAATGTCTTCATAGATATTTTTTCTTTTTTTGTTTTTTAAGTTTGCACCTAGTTTTGTGTACATTTTTTTTTAAACATCTTTATTGGAGTGTAATTGCTTTACAATGGTGTGTTAGTTTCTGCTTTACAACAAAGTGAATCAGTTATACATATACATATATCCCCATATCTCTTCCCTCTTGTGTCTCCCTCCCTCCCACCCTCCCTATCCCACCCCTCTAGGTGGTCACAAAGCACCGAGCTGATCTCCCTGTGCTATGTGGCTGCTTCCCACTAGCTATCCACCCTACGTTTGGTAGTGTATATATGTCCATGCCACTCTCTCACTTCGTCACAGCTTACCCTTCCCCCTCCCCATATAGATATTTTTTCTTATTTAAAATTTTTTAAATTATGTTTTAAGATTTCTTCATATATAGTCGGGGGGGAAGTCCTCTATCATATATGTGATATGTAGTTATTTTCTCCCAAACTATGGCTTGTCTTTTTATTCTCTTAAAAATGTACCTTGAAGAGTGAATGTTTTTAATATTGAAAAGTGCCATTTATCAATGTTTTTAGTGGATTATGCTTTTGTTGTGGTATCTAAAAACTTTTTTGCTAAACCAAAGCTCCCATATCCTTTCTCCTGTATTTTCCTCTAAAAATTCTAGAATTTTAATTTTATATTTAGGATTATTATCCAATTTGAGTTAATTTATATATAAGTTGAAGGCTGTTAATTTATATATAACCTTGGTATGTTCCAAGGTTTTGTTTTTGTTTTTTTAATATATAGATATTTAATGTTCCAGCACCATTTGCTGAAAAGACTATCCTTTCTCCATTAAATTGTTTCTGTTTCTTTGTAAAAAATCATGCATCTATATTTGTGTGGATCTATTTCTGGGCTCTCTATTCTGTTCTATTAGTTCTATTACTACTGCTTTTTAAAATAAAATTTAATTTTGGGAGAAATCACATCTTAATAATATTGAATCTTCTAATTCATAAACACAATATATCTCTCCATTTACATCTTTTTTGATTTCTTTCATAAGCGTTTTGTAGTTTTCAGCATACAAATGCTGTACATATTTTGTTAAATGTGTTCCTAAGTATTTAACTGCTCGATGCTATTGTAAATAGTAATGTTTTGGTAATTTCCAATTCAAATTGTTGATTGCTGGTACATGGTAATTTAATTGATTCTTGTATACTGACAGTTTGTTAAACTTACTATTTTTAGGAGCTATTTTGTAAAATTTTAAGATTTTCTACATAGATAATATTTTATCTGTGAATAGAAAGTTTTTTTTAATCCATTACAATCTGCATTTTAAAATTCCTTTTTACTTCTCTCTTGCCTTCACTAGGAATTCTAGTATAAATTTAAGCAGCGCCTATGAGAGAGAACATCTTTGCCTTGTTCAGTGTCCTTGGGGGAAAGCATTCGGTGTTTTGTCATTAAGTAGTTAGCTATATGTTTTTGTAAACACACTTTATTAGGTTACGGAAGTTCCCTCCTATTCCTGGTTTACTGAGAGTTTTTAATCATGAATGGATAATGACATGCTGTCATTTTTTCCTGCATTTATTGAGGTAATTATATTTTTTCTTGTTTTAGTCTACTAATATAATTTCATTGATTTATTTTTGATTATTGACCCAGACTTTCATTCCTAGCATTAATCTGTTTAGTTGTGATACATTATTTTTTATATGTATTCTTGAATTAAATTTAATAAGATTTTGTTGAGAATTTTTGAATCTACATTCATGAGAGATGTTGGTCAGTAGTTGTCAGGAAATGTCTTTATCTGGTTTATCAGTGAAGGATTTATATCTGGTTTATCAGTGAAAGATTTATAAAAAAAGTTGCAAAGTGTTTCGGCCTTTGTAGAATTGTTATTTTTCTTTCATTGATGTATAGTAGAATTCCCAAACTTTGGGACAGTTCACCATTAAAAGAAACCAGACCTGGGATTTATATTTTTGGAATGTTTTAAGGCATAATTCAATATATGTAATAGATATAGAGCTATTTAGATTACCATTGTCACTGGGTATCCATGGGGGATTGGTTCCAGGACCCCTGCAGATACCAAAATCTGTGAATGCTCAGGTCCCTTATATAAAATGGCCTGGTACAATCTGCCCTCCATACTCATGGGTTCACACCCATGAATGCAACCACTGTGGACTGATCCTGGGATACAGAACCCATGGTTATGGTAAGAAGGCCCACTATACTTAATTCCTTCTTAAATGAAAGTTAGTATGTGTTTGAAGAATTTCATGCATTTTAATTTAAATTGTCCAGTTTATGGGCATATAATTGTTTGTAGTAATCCTTCTTTATCCTATTTAATGTCTGTGGAGTCCATAGTGATGTCTCTTTCTTCATTCCTGATGTTGGCAATTCTTCTCTCTTCTTCTTCTTCTTTTTTTTTTTGGTCAATCTGACTAGAAATTTCTGTTTTATTGATGTTTCCAACCAATAACCTTTGGATTTGATTGATTTTCTTGATTATTTTTATTAATTTTTCTTTCATCTAAGTTATTTTATTTTAAGTGATCAATTAGATAGATTTTAATATATTTACAAAGTTGTGCAACCATTACCACTATCTAATACCAGAATTTTTTTGTTATCCCAGAAAAAATCCAATACCCGTTAGTAGTCACACCCCATTGCCTGTCCCCTCAAACCCTGGTAACCACTAATTACTTTCTTTCTCCATGGATTTGCTCATTCTAGACATTTCATATGAACAGAATCATACAACCCATGGCCGTTCCTGTATGCCTTTTTTCACTTGATAATGTTTTCAAGGTTCATCCACATTGTAACATGAATCATTACTTCATTCTTTTTTGTTTGTTTTGGCTAATATTTCATTACCATATATTGTTGACATACCACTGTTGTTTATCCATTAATCAACTGATGGACATTTGGGTGTTTCCCACTCTTTTGCTATCATAAATAATCCTGCTATGAATAAGGTTTTGTGTACATATATTCTTTTGATTCTCTTGAGTATATACCTAGGAGTGGAATTGCAGGTTTATATGGTAACTCTATTTTTTATTTTCTGAGTAACTACCAAACTGTTTTCCAAAGCAGCTGCACCATTTCATATTGCCACCAGAAATGTAAAAGTGTTCCAATTTTTCCACATCCTCAGAAACACTTTTTATTATCTGTCATTTTGGTTATAGGCATCCTAGTGGGTTTTTAATGACATCTCCTTGTGATTTTAATTTGCATTTCTCTAGTGCCTAATGATGTTGAACATTGCTTTATTGTGCCCATTGGCTTATAGTCCAGGTATGATAATGATGAATTCTGTTTTAATCTTTTCTCTAAATGTAATTTTTCTTTAATTTTTGAAAGATTCTATTTCTAAATACGGAATTATTGGTTGACAGTCTTTTTCTTTCAACATTTTGAATATAACATCCCTGCCTCTTGCTCCATGGTTTTGCAGAGAAATCAGCTTTTAATATCATTGGGGATTGTTTGTACATGATGAGTTGCTTCTTTCTTACTGTTTTCAAGATATTCTTTGTCCTTTGTTTCTGACAGTTTGAATATGATGTGTCCAAGTGTGGATCTCTTTGAGTCAGAATCCTGTCTCAAATTCTTTGAACTTCTTGGATGTGTTTATTGATGTTTTTCAACAAATTTGACATGTTTTCTGACATATCTTTACGTATTCTTTATGTCTCTTTCCTTTTCTTCTTAAACTCTAATTATGTGTATGTTAGTAAGTTTGATGATCTCCAACAGATCACTGAGGATTTGTACATTTTTCTTTATTACTCTTTTCATTCTGTTATATGGACTGAATAATCTCTGTTGCCCAATTTTCAAATTCACTGATTCTTTCCTTCCACTAGTTGAAATTGACTTAGCCTCCGTCATAATTTTGTATTTGAATTGTACTTTTCAGCTCCAGAATTTCTATTTGGTTCTTTTAAAATGTTATCTATTTCTTTACTGATATTCTATCTTTGGTGAGACATTGTTCTCAGACATTCTTTTAGTCCCTTAAGCATATTTAATAATAGCTGATCTAAAGTCTTTGCTTAGTAAATCTAACATCTGGGCTTCCTCAAGGACAGTTTTTATTGACAATTTTTTTTTCTGTATGGGTTATATTTACCAATTTCTTTGCATATTTCACATTGTTGTTGAAACTGGATTTTTTAATATAATGTGGCATATGCTTTCAAAATGAATTATTTATAATTTTGGGAAATCTTCATTTTCATTCCATAGTGGTATGTTATAATTTTCTTTGACATTTAGATATTGTTTTCACAGTAAACAGAACAATAGTATGGCATCAGGATCTATGTATTTGTAACCTTCCTTTTACACTAATTTTCTTGAAATACTTTGTGCAAGTTTTTAAGAGAATGTAGCAGTGTATGCCAACAACTATACAATAAATTCTAAAAGTTCATTTATTTATAATATCCTTATTAATAATCTAACATTTGAATACATTTTATGTGAAGACTATACTCATGTGTCAAACCAAAACATTATTTTATTCACTGGAAAGTTTGTTTGTCATAAAAGTTAGATGAGTCCAAGTCTGAAAATTCTTAGAGGTCAACTGGGAACATTCTATTAGGTGAATTGCTTTACTTCCTCACTATTTATTTATTTATTTATTTATCTATCTATCTATCTATCTTTAGGTCCCTAAATGTGGATTTGTTGCCTATAACTCGTATTGTGCAGAGTTTTTAAAAAAATTCAATAATTGTTTTTCTCAGTATAGACAGTTTATTTCTTCATATCTCTTATCATCAAGAAAACTTTCTAGCCATTTATTTGTATAATATATTGTTCATACATTATATATTACTATTCACCATTTCCTACTTTGAAGTAGCTAACATTTATGTTCTAATATTGTGATGGTTAATTTCTTAATTGGGTGAAAAAGTACATAGTCTTATGGCTAAATTATGTAGTTTTTTTCTGATTTATGAGTAAGAGATGCTATCTCATCTTTCTAAACACAGAAACAACTTTCGAAATTAAAAAATTGTTTGTTTTTTCCTAAAAAAATAAACAATTCTATCTAAATTAAAACAAAGAAAAACAGAACAAAACGTGTTACATTTTCAAGGTATCAACACCTATTTTACATGTACAATTTGACAAAAATAAGTGCTTACATTAAATAAATATAATCTGAAGTTGTTTGTTCATAAACATTTGCTTGTATGTAGTGTCTAACAACTGAACTAACTATTGCAGTTCCATAAAGTGGATAAAATGTTCTTGTAAAAGGCAAAGAAATAGCACATAAAGGCAGAATGTATGGATAGTAAACTCAGAGCACATAAAGTTGCAGTAAACTATCTGTACTTGGATCTAATATTTGTAACTTGAAAAGTTCTTAAACAGTATTTTTAAGATAGTGTAAATAAGTCAAAAGAAGAAAAGAAAAAATCAGAGCATAAACTCTGTTATGTTACTACTCTAACAGTAGTAGAGCCAGATAAAAATTCACATTATACAATTTTAATGCTATTGTCTGCAAGGTTTCCACTTACATTCTTCACATCCAGTCAAAGTCTACTCGAAGAAAGTAGAGATACATGCCTTTCAAGTCCTCTTGGTCTTAATGAGATATTTTCCATGCCTTCGATTCTTGGTTCTGCAGCAGTGGACTGTTTCCTCATATAAGGAAATATAAATTATTGTGTATCTATACTTCTAATCAGAGGGGTATACCGAACAATTTTAGTGTTTCTCCTATTGTTCAAGTGAAGTCATGCAACTCTATTCACCCCCTCAATCTACACTTTGTCCTTTCTTGCTTTAGGCTCCTGACTCACTGTTCAGTTAATTAGCTGTGTACCTGGTCCTTACCCTGAGGCTAGGAGACCACTTATCCAGACACTTCTAAAACTGCTCTGGTGGCAAACTATAATGCTGTTCAGTCAAGAACAATGTGTGAGCATTATTCCTACTTCCTCCAGGATTGGAAATCATGAGTGCCTCTTGATGCTTTCAGCTTCTGTAGGTAAAGTAATTGCATGTGTGGTATTCATTTTTTTTTTTAACCTGGTGTTGCCACCTTAAAGCTAAGAAAGACAATATATATTTACAAAAGTAATGCTATATTTTAAAAGGTAGAATTATTTTAGCATTTGATGATTTTAATCAATTTTAGGTGAATTTAATAAGATTATATATAATCTTTTAATGCTATTTGGGATATTTTAAAAATCGAATTAGAAGGATGTAATGTGCTGTGTAAGTATGTAAAGATGTCAAAATGTAGAACTTGACATAACTTTAACAAATTGTCTGCCAAAGCAGTAAGAGAGAATACATGATTCTGAAGTAATTCAGAAGGACAGTAGGAGAGCTAGGAAGGATCAGGAATACATTTATATATGGTTCAGAAGTGGGTTGAGACTGTAACCAATAGAGTAGAGGCATTTCTGGATTAAGATGAAAATAAAGGCAGGAAAGAGAATAAAGAGGGGTAAACAAAATGTTATCAGATGTATCAAGCCTAAAATAAATAAGTGGATAGAGCAAAAGAAGATGGACTGTGTAGAAGCAGGCAGATACATCCTAACTAAAGGCAAATTATTCTTCATGGATGCAGAGGCAGAAAGGTAGAATAGCAAGTTCAGCAGACACAGTAGGAATTCCTAGAAGGAGTTGGCATGGATCTGTGGGTGATCATTTGTTTTTAGCCTGGTGGTTATAATCGTAAAGGCTTCTGCACCATCTCCCTTCATTTGACCTGATAATATTAGACAAGGCACATTCACTTAAACAACCAAAGCTTTTAGCAAAGTATGCCCCTTGGAGCACAGGACCTACAGCTTTCCTTATAAATACACATTCATGAAATTCTTCATATTATTTCGCTCACTTTGAAATCTTCACAGCATACTGGATATTTAGAGGCTCTGTAATCTCTTCCTTCAAAAAAACGTGACTATCATGTGCAACTCAGAATTTCCCCATTTTTTTTTACTTGTATTAGGATATGATTTAACATCTTACACAACACACTTTGAGAAATGATATCTTAATTATTCTGTTTTACTTAGAATAGCCCTTAGATGTTTAGAGAGAGTTTTATTACTCTTATTAGATATTCTTACTTTCCAGGATTCAAGTTCCAATTTCCCTGTAATGAAAAGATTTCTAAATCCTTCATTGTTATAATGAAAAAAGGCATCTTAAAAAATTATATTTGTGGAATAATATAAAGGAATGAGAAATTGGGGAGGCATAGAAATATGAGTTCACATTTTTTTTTCTACTACTAATTTGTTAAGTTAATATGGTTCATTATTTAAAATCACTGTGCCATGTTGTCCTCTTGTGGAAGAGAGAAAAGAAAAAGACAGCAATGGATCTCTCATGCTGAATTGTGAGAATTAAATAAAACAGAATAATATATATAAGCACTTATTTTTGTTCCCATCTCAAAAAAGTCATTCAGTCAATGCCATTTACTTACTATTTTCTCCTTTTATGAGATATATCTTTTTCCAAATTTTTTTATTCATGAGAATAATGTTTAATAATTTATCATAGATTGTTTTAAATCATATGCTCAGACACATATATATAAAACATTTCACCCAGATGAATTATGGGAAAAATCTTAGCAAATGAATTTATTAATAAAAAGATTTTTAGATATTTATGATGAATATTTGAGAGCAGAAAAATTCACACTACGTAATTTTTAAGAAGTTGGCCTAATTTGTGTCAGAATCCTTAGAATATGTTTTTCTTCTGATCCAAGTTTTCTAATTTTATGAATAAGGTAATAATCAGATAAGCAAATATTTGTAAGGAAGCTCAATGAAAAGCTATTTATAATTATAAAGTATATGATAGAATAATGTGTAGCCAATGAAACACACTGCTTAATATTTTTAAGTACTATATTTTTAGAAAATTCTGGTTGGATATATATCAAATTCTAACACTTTTTATCTCTTAGGAGTGAGAAAATAAGTGCATTTTTTCCTTTTTGCTATCTGTATTGGCCTAATTTGTATAAAATAAGCATGGATTATTTATGTAAATTTTAAAATAATGAAAATCATTTGGCACAGAATAAGAACTAAATATTTTCTTTGATTTTTTTAAGAGTCTTTTGAATCTTTTTTAAACCATCCTAAAAAAATTCAAACTTGGTTTAAATGAAATGCTTCAAACTCGGCTTAGCCATGGAAATTGCATATTTCTCCACAGTATCCCTGAACCTCTTTGTATTTCTGTCCTCACTGAGTACAAATGACAAGATGAAGAATGGATAAATACAGAAAAATGTCCCAGAGTATTCCTGATAACAGTTATAACACTTGCCATATCAATGTTTTGTAAATCAACTGAAGACATTTTACTGATAGTTGGAGCACAGTTCTGTTCCATGAAATCAGGTCACTGAAATTTCAAGCAGGACTTGATTATTTGAACCAGTCTAGCACTTTTCAGTAGTTCAAATAGACTGTAAATGTGCAGGCCGAACTAGGCTTTGGTACTAATTATGTTCTGCTTTGTGTAGCATGGCCTTATTTAATATTCTTGATGCCACAGTAAATCTTACCAGTTTAGGCTGCCTGTTGAGAATTGGCCAAGAAGAACCTTGAATGGGAAAAGCTACTAATAACTCAAACATAATCTGAATATTATAGTATGTTATGGGTCAAACTGCGGAATCAGAAAATACATACAAAAAACATCAAGGGGCATGAAACCGGTGCCTATTAACTCTTGTGAATTCTGACAGGGCCGTGAGCTTACATTTTGTGTACCTGCCTTTCTCCGATTAGCCCAAGACTTATTACCATGTTGGAGAATGGCAATGGGGGTTGAAAAACAAAATCAAGTAATTATATATCCTACAAAATCTCTACTTTATTACCATAGAAAGTTGAGGATGGTGTGTCAGAGACAGGGATAATGCAAGATTGGTGGAGTTTGAGTGTACACTGTCAGGGTGGGAAAAGAAAGAAGGTGCTCTTGATCAAATCTATGTGTGGCAAGTACTGAGCCAGAGGAGAAATAAATGGTAGTTTATAGTAGAGTGCCTGAACATAGTGGTTCTTTGAAGCATTCAGGGTCTAATTCTTTCACCACAGATCAAAGTAAGTGAAAAAGCTAAACATTCTACTTGCTACTATCATTAAAAGACAAAATAGTTTACGTTGTCAAAAATACTGTTAAAAACAAATACTCAATATAGCTTATGTGGAATACTAGTGCCAATGATTTACAAATCACCAAATGCCTAACACTAAAGGTAATATGCTTACAATTTATTATTTTCTGTTGTCAAGAATATTCCCTGATTATGTATTATCACTGAATCATAACTCTTGGATAGAATTGTGTTATAAATTTGCATAATTTAAAAGCAAAGTGTACTTATGTATAAAATGTGAGAAAACTGTATTCTAAGTTTGGCTTTCTAATGAATATGTTTCTTCACATCATTATCGTTACACTTAAAGTGAAAAATCACAATTCAGAATTGGAGGCTGGAAGGAGATTTAATAAGTCATTGAGTCCAATCCCCCACATAATTCAGGAATCCCTGTATATTTTTGGGCAAAATTCGCAAGGCAATACACTGTTGGTGAAAGGTTTTATCATGAACTTTTTCCCTTAAAAGGGATTTAGAGTTAATGTAGGTTCCAGAATTTCTGTAAAGAATTTCATTGCCTGCATTACAAACTGAATGAGAACTGGAAGCCATGTATTCCTAGAACAGCTTGTAAGGTTCACAAAACCAATGGATGATATCAATGAATAGTGAGAGTCTTATTGGAATTATAGACTTTAAAACTACATCAACACTTCCTTGGAGGCATTACTGTATAGACTAGTTCAAAATGATTATCACTGGTCAGCACTTCAAATATTTAAAGATAATTATAATATGCCTTTTAACCTCTCCATATAATCATAATTCCTTCTCCCATACAGTATGTAACACAATTTCTTTACTCTCCTTGTTTCTAGTGAAGATTTACTCCTTGTTTCTAGTGAAGGCTTTCAATGAGTTTCTATCTTTATGTGAAAGATGAGCTACTACCTTAAATTTCTGTTCTCAGAGACCAATTTGGCATTCAATTTATATATTTTAAATTTCTATTGTTTTGAAATAATTTCAACTTACAGAAATATTTGCAGTAATTGTACAGAGAATTCATTCATATTTTTCACCAGCTTCCCCTACCATTAACATCTTATATAACAATACAAAAATACTCAAAACCAAAAAAGTTAACATTAGCACAATGTCATTAAACTATAGACCTTATCCATAATTCACCAGTTTTTTCATGGTATAAAAATTAATAAACAGAAACCTCAATTAAATAGAGTTAGGAGGCCAGAAGAGGGAGCTCTCATGTGACCAGAGCAGAGCCCAACAGGAAGAATAAAGATTCCTCTTCTTTCCTGGCAAGGTCTCAGACAATGAAAAGCCATGGACTCTTTATTTACTATAGCCCGCCCAACTTCTTTTTCCTCTCTATAAAAGCGTTCTTCCCTTGCCTTGCGGGGACTTTCATGTGGCTCATCATGGTTGTAGACCCCTAATTGCAATGCTCTGCTGATCCCAAATAAACCTATTTTTGCTGGCAGTCTATTTGTTTCAGGTCAACATACTAATTCCCTTTTTATGCTCTTGACTCCAATCCAGGATCCCACATTACATTTACTTGTTAGGTCTCTTTAGTCTCCTCCAATCTGTGACAGTTTCTCAGTCTTTCCTTATCTTTCATGAGATTGGCACTTTTGAAGGTTACTGGTGAGTTATTTGGTAAAATGTCCCTCATTTTGGATTTGTCTGTTATTTTCTCATGACAGGTGAGAATATGCATGCTTACAGAAATTTTCCAATTAATAAATGCAGAAAGAAAGAAGGAACTAGAAAATCATCTTTAGGAAAATATCATAGTAATAATTGCTACAGATAATGTCTATTGATTGTTGTTATAATTAGGAGCCCTGATTCTTTTTATTGGAGAACTGTGTTTAGAAAGCAAGATCTGGTTGCTATGAGTGCTCATTGCTGCTGGAGTAGCATTGCATCTAGGCTCTCTCAGTGGACAGAACTAGGAATTATAAGTATCTATATTAATCCATCCATGTATACACATCTATATTTACTTCCCTATCAATTTGTCTATAAACTTAAAAACATGAATTTATTTATCTTTGTTTCTAATCCAATAACACAAAGTTCACTCTAGGCTTCCCCCTTTATTAGTAACTTCTTTCTCCAAACATAAAAAAATTAAGTTCATAATATATAATATACATATTATATCCTCAATTCTGGTTTATACATAAAGGCATTTCAGAATTGCTAGGTCATACCCATGTGAGAAAACAATTTACTAACTAGACTGCAGTGTTTCTGTAGTTCCTTTTTTCTCTAGCCTTACAGTGTCTAGTCAAGACACTATTCTTCAAAGTAAAATATTAGTTCTTTTCTTGAGCAGTGTAGTTATGTTACTCATTTGCAATACAGTTTAGTTCATTTGTTATTGTTTTTATTCCACTTTGTTCCCGTCATTCTTATATGTTTTGTTTATTTATTTATTTATTTATTTGAGTATTTGTGAAGCAGTACTCTAATGTTAAGAATCATGGCTATATAAAAATGTATACTAAGAGAAGTGTCATTCCTTCTCAGTTCCCAGGACCCAATAGTTCTCATTTCACTCTCCTTTCCTGTCCTTTTCCTTCAGCCTCTCTAAGCAACCAATCTTTTAATTTTCTGACTTATTTTTCCTGCACTTCTTTTGCAAAGATGGAAAGATAAATGTGTATTTTCTTATATCCTCTTCTTTCTTACATTAAGGATGGCATTTTAAAAAAATCTAACAGTTGTATTAATTTGTAGGGCTGCTATAACAAAGTACCACAGACTAGGTAGCTTACCTCAAGCTCTTTATATGTTGGTAATGAAGCAAGAAGTCCTGTAAGTTGCTTTGAAAAGCCTAAAGCCATTCTAATTCTTTTGCCTTTGTTAATTATTTAAACATTTTGTCTGCAGGCTTAGAAGATTTATTCCTTATCTTTGAAATCTAAAAGATTTACTCTGATCAATCTCAGAGTTGATCATTTTGGATTAATTTTTTTAGGTACCCAGTGGAACTTTATAGTGTTAGCTCTTTTTTGTTACTAGCAAGTTTTCTTAGATTATAATTTTAAATAATAGCTATATTTCATTGTTTTATTTTAGTTCTTTAAGGACTCTGATATTTTAAATATTTTTCTTCCCTGCATTTTTATTACTTCCAATATTATTCTCACTTCCATTTTCTACTTCCTTCTCTCCAGTCACTTTTACTTCTTTCTTTATGTCACTGTCTTTGCTTGGTTATTTTTCTGCCTTTCTTTAATGTCCTTTATTAATTTATCATTTGAGCCTTTCCTACTTTGGGCTTCTCCCAATTTATTATTTATTTCTGAGCTAATTTTGCCTTTTTTTTATATTTCTTTGCTGAGTTCATTTAAATCTTTTCCTCTCTTCCTGATTTTTGTCCATTTCTGTTTGTAATTTGTAAATTTCTGATTCAAGGTGATTTCATATCATTAAATGCTTGTCCAAGTACATATAATTCTCTTTGGACTCTTGACTTATAATTTCCCTGTTTCGTGGAGATTTTTGGTGAGGGATGTGGATTTTCCTCAGTTGATATTGTGCCATTCCTCAGTTGTATGAAATGTTGTTCTTGAATTTCTGTAATTATTATGAACTTGTCTTTCCTACTTTTCATTTTTAACATGTTCAGGCATTTTACAAGATTTCTAGTTTTACGGTACCCTTTCTGTCAGAAGAGCAAGTCCAAGTACTTTGGTGGTTTTCCTTGTTCATTTTGGTGGTGGTGTGGTTGTAAATCTTCTTATTTTGTGGATTGACTTTGTCGTATAAGATCTTAAAGTTTTTTTCTTATTTCTTCTTTTTCCTTTCATACCTGAGTTTAGAAGGGTGCTTCTCCCTTATTTTTGTCTTTTTCTTCCCTGGAATCTATGTGTCTCAAAGTTTAATCTTTAGATTGCATCTGGCTTTTTAAATTATGTTCTTCCCCTTAAAGCAAATCTGGCCCTTTGAGTCAATTATACTTTGAGGTTTATTCCCTGTGGCCTGTATTCCATGTAGAATTACTTTTTTTTTTCTGTTGTTTAGGAACTATTAGGAGGTAGCTAGCAAGGCTAGCCATAATTGTCTATCTCCATTCAGTATTTTTTTTAACTTTTTATTTTATATTGGAGTACAGTTGATTAACCATGTTGTGTTAGTTTCAGGTGTAGAAAAAAGTGATTCAGTTATACATATACATGTATCTGTTCTTTTTCAAATTCTTTTCCCAATTAGATTGTTACAGAATATTGAGCAGAGTTCCCTGTGCTATGCAGTAGGTCCTTGTTGGTTATCCATTTTAAATATAGCAGCATGTACATATCAATCCCAAACTCCCTAACTATCCTTCCTCCTCACACTTCCCCCCTGGTAACCATAAATTCGTTCTCTAAGTCTGTGAGTCTGTTTCAGTTTTGTAAATAAGTTCATTTGTATCATTTTTTTAGGTTCCATACATAAGCAATATCATATGATATTTGTCTTTCTGTATCTGACTTACTTCACTCAGTATGACAATCTCTAGGTCCATCCATGTTGCTGCAAATGGCATTATTTCATTATTTTTAATGGCCGAGTAATATTCCACTGTATATATGTACCACATTTTCTTTATCCATTCTTCTGTCGATGAACATTTAGGTTGCTTCCATGTCTTGGCTATTGTAAACAGCGCTGCACTGAACATTGGGGTGCATGTATCCTTTCGGACCATGTTTTTCTCCAGGTATAGGCCCAGAAGTGGGATTGCAGGATCATGTGGTAGCTCTATTTTTCGTTTCTTAAGGAACCTCCATACTGTTCTCCATAGTGGCTGCAGCAATTTACATTCCCACCAACAGCATAGGAGGGTTCCCTTCTCTCCACACCCTCTCCAGCATTTATTGTTTGTGAATTTTTTGATGATAGCCATTCTGACTGGTGTAAGGTGATAACTCATTGTAGTTTTGATTTGCATTTCTCTAATAATTAGTGACGTTTAACATCTATTCATGTGCCTCTTGGCCATCTGTATGTCTTCTTTGGAGAAATGTCTGTTTAGGTATTTGCCCATTTTTTGATTGGGTTGTTTGTTTTGAGGCTATTAAGCTGCATGAGCTGTTTGTAAATTTTGGAGACTAATCCCTTGTAGGTCACATCATTTGCAAATATTTTCTCCCATTCTGTCGGTTGTCTTTTCATTTTCTCCCATTCTGTGGTTTGTCTTTTCATTTTGCTTATGGTTTCCTTTGCTGTGCAAAAGCTTTTGAGTTTAATTAGGGCCCACGTAGAATTACTTTTTTCTTCTGTTGTTTTATATCATCCTGAGAGGAACTATTAGGAGATAGGCAGCAAGGCTAGCCATAATTGTCTATCTCCATTCAGTATTTTGAAAAAAAACTTTTCTATAATTTGTATGAAAAATTAGTTCTATTCTCTCCAGTGAAGAATAAAGTATTAATTATTATAAATGCACGTGCTTCTATGAGATTCTGATACAAGTGTTTCTCACTTTTAAAAATGTAATTCCAAAACATTTATATCCTTATAAGTGACATTCACTAAGGAAGGTATTTTGGAAGCAATTTAAGTGCTTGGGAAGCATCAGTGCTTCCTCTGATGAAAGTTTCCCAACACTGTTTAGAAGTGATTTCTGAACTCGTTTCTATTCCACATTTAATAATTCCCTCAATCTTTTCAGTCATACCTTACCTTTGGTCCTCAATGATAATACTCTGCCTGAGCATTAGCTTTATTATATTCAACTATTACCATAAAATTGAGTTCAGTCTCAAAGGATAAAATTTTTCTGTCTTTCAGTCTATTCATAGAATTGTTTTTATGGCACAGAAAACAATTTTAATAGAATAATTAAACATATTTTGGACAAGCAAGATGACTATCTTGAAGGAGGAAATACTAATTTAGATGCATAATACTAGTGTTTTAGCTTAAAAATTATTTTCCTTACTATATAGTTTCAATTCTCCTGTGGCTAGAAAACATGTGTTGAATATCCACAAACACAATAACATATCCAGTTAATCCTTTCTATTTCACTTTATGTATCAAATAATAAATGAAGATCAGCCAGCTATTTTAATTTTAGTTAAACTTCACAGTACTTTTACAAATGCTTTGTTATTATAATTGGAACCTATTCTAAAAATAAAATTGTATTAGCTCAAAAATATATTCCATACAAATCTTATTTAAGTTGGTACCATGGATAACTATATTCATTTTTTTAAAATAAGGCACTTCTCAATTCTTGTTTATGATTTTATAATTCTTAGCATTGTGTTTTTATAAAAAGCTTTGCCAAATCAAATAAATATCTCTTCTCGTTCATAGTTGCTTTCTTGGAAATATATAGTGTTCTTTTCTATCTATGCATTTGTGCTACTAGTATATGTGACAGTTCCCTTTGACTTAAAAAAATGAAGAATAATGAATACCAAAAAAGTGCAACAGTAATCAAAATGCAAGACTCTTCTATGCTTATCATTTTCTTCTGTATCTTATCATTGCTATTCAATTTTTTTGTGACAAAATATATTAATTTTGGATTTCCCTCAGATATTAAATGTTTTAAAGGAAGTGATCTCATTCTTTATATTTATTTTTTTGTTTAGAATACAATTATCTGCTGTTTTTAAATATGAAACCCATGATATGCATTCAAAATGAAGATTTACACTAAAGTAAGTAATCTATATCTCTGATCATTTACCTTGTGTTTAGTCTTTCAAAGTCCCATGCACTGCAAAATCAGTACTCATCTCACATTATAAGAGCAGGGAATGGAACTAGAGTTCTGTCATTAAGAAAAAACAAAGAGAAAGATTGGCTTATTTTAGGATACTTAGATAAGAAAACTCCATGGGTCTAAGAAATTTATTTTTTAAGATAAAGATTATACCTTCACATATTAAGATAGGCTAAAGTAATGATTATCAAAATATATTAATTACTTTTAAATTGGTTATTATAATTATCAGGTTATAAATTCTAACTCTCTACAATATAGAGGATCCTAAGGCCTGAAGTCTAGAATTTTGCTCATTTAGTAAGGAGTCTGTATTTCAGTCAAGCAGGGTATATCACACTACAAAATCTTGGCAGACATTTTTCAGAGATTAAAAATATAAATAACTTTCCTTGTTCTTTTTCTTTTGATTTGCTCACTATAGCAAACATATTCATAATTTATTTTTAAAGTAAATCAGAAGATATTTAACATTGTTTTGGTAAATCAATTTCTTTAGATTTTATTGGTACAGATAATATTGGTTTGCATCAAATCTCATAGTATTTTTGTTTGGAAAAATAAAACTGTTAATCTAATAGAAACTTCTCAGTTTCACATTGATAGATGATCATTACTCTAATTAGATCCAACTAAATGTTCTTGGAGCATAATCTCCAAGTGTAATTTTCTTTTTAATTATTAAAAAAAAGCACAATCTAATTACTTCTTATGCAGACTTTATGTGTTATATAAAGGCCTTGACATATGGATTGAGTCCCTTTTTTAGACTTTAATTCAACAATCACATGTTTTCACAAGACCATCAGAACATGTTTACTGTTACTAGTTTCCTCACTGGAAATACTTTCTATTTAGCTAGAGCATCATCCATGATAGATTTACTACAATTTTTTATTCTACAGGGAATTTCAGGGACTTCCAAATATCCATCCTTCTAAATGTTGAAGGATTATTTAGGAAATGATGTAATTAAAGTGAACAGAAACTTTGACTGGGGAGTAAACCATGCATGTATAAACTGTGTGTATATATGTGTGCATGTGTGTGTGTGTGTGTGTGTGTGTGTGTATGTGTGTGTGTGTGTGTGTGTGTGAGAGAGAGAGAGCAAGAGAGAGAGAGAGAGAGAGGGAGAAAAGAAGGTATGGGGGGAGAAAAAAGAAACCTAGATCAGTTGGATCTCTTACTTCCCCACTCCTCAACAGGATTTGTTTCTAGAAACAACTTTAGGAGTTAAATGCACTAAAATAGTGTAGCATTTGGGAAAATTGATATTGTTTTCGAGAGCCACTGGTTTATAGTCTTGAAAAAAAATGGTGTCAAATATTATTTTCACTTTCTTATTTGGAAAAGGAATGTAGACTCAGTGTACCTGAATTATACATATAGATATGATCTGAGCTTTTTTTTTTTAAGTAGTGCTCTGTGAAGTAAATACATGCAAAATATTGACATAAGCTCTGTGTTTTCAGTTAGTAAATTTATATAATTATAACATAGAGAAGATTCTAATCATAAGGGTGAAGGAGAGGAGGTAACAGTAGATTGTTTCCTGTCTTTTAAAAACTTATCGCAAAGACCCATTTCAGACAGAGAAAGACAAATACTGTATGATCTCACTTATGTATAAAACCTAAAAAAACAAAACAAAACTGGACTCGCAGATACAGAAAGCAGGGTCAAAAGGTACAAACTGCCACTTATAAAACAAATAATGTACAGCATGGCAACTATAGTTAATAAAACCATATTGTATATTTGAAAGCTACTAGGAGAGTAGATATTAAAAATTCTCATCACAAGAAAAAAAGTAGTAACTGTGGTGGTGGTGGTAGACATTGTGGTGATCATTTCACTATATATGTAATATATATAATCATTATGTTGTACACCTGAAACTAATAGAATGTTATATGTCAATTATATCTCCATAAAAAAGAAAAAGAAAAACCCATAGCTATTAAACTGTCATTCCAGTTTTACCACTTCTTTAAGATATCATTTATATAGTATATATTTATATATATATATATATATTTTTTTTAAATAGAAGTCTTGCAAGCTCCAAATAAGTATAGGTAGCTTGAAAGAGTGTTAATAAAAGAAAAGCTGGAAAATTTGACTACATTCCCTTTGACAGTGAAAGTGATTTATCTTTGCTTTGTGACCTTTTCTCAGGATTCTAGTAAGTGAACTTCTTACTCAAGAAGGTCCTATGTTTCTGAAGGTGCTGTGTGCAAGCAGTGCAGGGAGCATCTGGGAGCTTGCTAGACATGCAGAATCTCAAGACTCAGCCTGAAACTACTGAATCAGAAGAAGACTTTAAATAAGATCCTCAGGTGATTTAGAGTCACTTAGTGTTTATAAGAACTATTGTCTTAGAATAAAGTGATTTCTAGAAAAGATACACATAAACCATTGTTTGGTGCAAATGACAACCTTGGTTTTAGTAAACTGTTTTCTCTTGCCTATTGTACAGGATGATCTCAAATCATCCTTCTTAATGCAATTAGACATAAAATTTGAATTTTCTTGTCTCAGATCATAAGAGCTAATGAAAAGACCATTTCTGGTTTTAAAAAAGAGACTTGCCAGCTCTTTACTTCCATCAAATAAAAATTCTAGTCAAGGACTTAAGCCATGGGAATTCGGTAAGACATAACATGTTCAAATATTCTTCAGATAATTCTGGAAAACTGTCAGGGTAAAGGTTTGGTTAAATTAAGTGTTTTCTTAGCAAAAAATATTCCAATATTTGCAGCATATATAGTTCGCTTTATCAAGATGACATATACAGGCCCTATGCTTTATAACATTCAGTATGCAAATATTTAAGTAGAGCAAGAGGTAATAGGAAAAGAGCCCACAAGAAATGAGCAGGTTGAGACTTTTTGTTTTTCTTTTGTAAGCTGTGAAAATCCTTGCTGAGAATGCCATAATTTCTTACAGATTGTCATTTCTTTTGGTTATTATTACATGCTGTATGTTAACAGGAGCTCATATATTTCCAGGAGATGCAGAGAAGACTGAGAAGTACAAAGCCTTTTATCAATGTGATGCATCTACAGTGTAAAGGGTAGGAAACAGACTGATTAATAGAAGCTGGTTATCTCTGAAGCTGCTTCCATGCACAACCCTGCCAACACAGAGCCTGATAGGAAGGGCTGCCAGGGGAAATCAGCCAAAGAACTGTCACCAAGTTCAGTCCAGTGTTTCCTCCTGGAAATGTTTCCTTACTCACTGCATGAGTATCTAGTACACATGATGACTGTACCTGAACAGTAATACAAAAGGGGGAAAAAATGTAGCTTACCCAGCAGAGAAATTTAAAAAGTCATCAAGAGGTAACATGTGATACAGGCCTATGAGACACATGGGCCTGTGCATAAGACTGGCTCTGCTTAACCTGGCTCTGCTTAACCAGGTGTGTGTTCTTCACAATATATATATATATACTTCTTTGGGCTTCAATTATCTTATGAATACCTTGGAGTATATTATTGGTTCTCAACTCTGGCTGCACATTAGATTTATCTGAAGAGCTTTAAAAATACTCATATCTTACTCCAAATCAGCCAGAGGCTCTGAAAGTACAACTCAGGCATAGATTTTTATTTATTAAGCTGCCTATGTGATTCTATGTATAACTGGGCATTAGAACACTGAACAATACAATCATTTAAGTCTCTTCCACATTTAATTTTTCATACTTTCTAGGAAAGCTCCATCTTTCCCAGCTTTCTCCATTCTCTGTTTCTTTGCATAAATACCTTCTTTACATACTGAAGACTAAGAAACATAAGAGAGATATTATTTTATCTACAAGTATTATAAATATTCAGTTTCTTCATATGCATATGACTCTACAGCTGCAAACTAGGTAAACCATGTCAGGAAAGCTGTTTCATATGGACAATGGAATAACTGGGAAACAAGGTACAACTAAGATATTCTGACTAATACTCTACTCTACCCTAAAATCACAGCCTTCTTAGTCCAGGACGTTCCAAGAAGATTTTTAGTAAAATCCTCAGTGAAAGCATTCTGCTTGACTAGGTCCAGGCTCTGACTCAACTACTAAGATTTACTAGAATTTATTACAAGCACTCTTGGGCACTCCATGGGGGAATTTCCCAACTATTCCAGAATAAGAAATGAGCACATGGCAGTTTGTTCCATTTCTTATAGTACACGCAGTGGTAGGAAGTATTTAACTACTATATGGGTCTCAGTTCTGAGTTCTATAACTAAAGCAGGATAAGTAAACATTGAGCAGTTTCTAGAAATTAGAGAGAGGTTTAAATTGTTAAGAACTATCATACCAAATATAACCCAAAATATATATATACACTAAACAAAAATCCCAAAGTCTTGATTTGAAATCAGAAAGATTGTGAACTTAGACTATATTTTAACCAAAGCACACATTTCCTAGCTTTTATTACCAAAAAGCCTGGAAACTGACCAACTCAGTAGCAGTGAACACACTTTGGCAAATAAACTGTGGTTTTAAATACTATTTTTCACCAAAAGGAACCAGGCTTCTTGAAGAAATAGCTGATTAAATATCTGGGGGCAGAAAAATTCAGGAAGAGCTTAGAATATTTTGTCATACTGAAATGGAGCAGGACGCTACGGTCCTTCGGCCCCCCGCCCCCCCATGTCCTCAGCCTACCTTTTGTCTGTGGAAAAACTTTAGCCAAAGAATAAGTTTAATCTGAGAAGTGAGAAAATGCAGAAACAAAGGAAAACAGTCAAAGGAGACCAAATAATAGTTTAGTCACTAAGCAAGGTCAAGGACTTTTGGTTCCTCTTCAAGGGCTATAGATAATATTCTGAGCCATATCCTTTGAGCTGTCTTATAGATACTAAAACCCCTACCAGGTGTAGGAAGTTAACTACTTGATGACCAGACTGTAGCCAGGACATAAGCTGCCACAATTCTGAGAACTGGCCTCAAAGAAATGGAAACAAACCAAACCCGGAACTGAAGATTAACTGTACTGAAAACAATCAGGATGATGTTGATCAGGCCACCGCATCACCAATTTCAAGATGACTGTCAGAGCTGACTGTGCTGTTTCTCCATGTAGCTCACTCCCTTCACCTATAAAAGCCCTTGCCCACTGATAATCAGTGGGAGGGGAGTCAGCCTTTGGACAGGAGTCCACCCCCCACCCCGAGGTTGTCGGCCTCCGAAATGAAGCAAGCTTTCCTTTCCACCAACTTGCCTCTTTATTGGCTTTTGAGCAGTGAGCAGCCAGACCCCCACTTTCAGTAATACTAGAAAACAAGAAAACTCTTAAAGACCACTAGATTATGGCAAAGTAACTCAGGTGTCACTGAGAATAAAGTATGATAGCAAAATCTGTGAATTGATAAGAATAATTACTGCAAGAAGTTAAAATGAATAAAGTACATTAAAGCCATAGGTCAATCATATTAACAAAAAAGAAAAAAAATGAACTCAATTTTACTTTCAGAGGATGCTACGGAGCAACTCATTATTTTAAAACTGGTGAATTAACAGAAGAAAACAGATATTAATCTTCCTTTTCTTACATAATATTTACACTGGGATAATGCAATAGTTGATGAAATATTTATGAAAGGATTCTAGCCAATAAATGAAGAAATAATGATAGATTTAAAGTATAACATTTTTCAACCTCTAAAAATTCATGGATTTGAGCATTGATAATCTATGGGTGCTAACATTACAAAAAGAAAGGCAGATAGACATTAGAAATAGTCTCACTAAAATGATTAAATCTGAATCTTACCAAGTCTCTTGTTTAACAAGAGGGAGATACAGAGGAGAAATGTTAAAGGATATCACGAGGCTTAAATGAGTAAAATTCAGATAGTGGTAGTTAACAATCTGATTTCTTCAACAAAATCTTGTAAGAAAGTAAAAAAATAATAGATAAGGCAAAGAATTATAGTCTACAGTCCTATAGATACAGGCAACATGTCAACAAATCACATGTATCTACCCTATGTATAAACTGTAGAGCTATGAATACACACACGTGTTTTACATAATGTGTATCTATAATACAATTGAGAAAATATGAATATTTATTTAATATTTGATGATATGCCTAGTATACACTACAAAATAATCTGGAGGGGATGGAAGGACATAATATGAAAAAGTGGCCATAATTTTCTGATCACTGAATCAAGGTTATTGGTACGTGGAGATTCACTATACTCTATTTTGCATAAGTTTGAAATTTTCCATACAATTTGAAATGAATCATTTTACTTTGTCACGTCTCAATATGTTCACCTACTGAGTGATAATAAATGAAAATTATTTTTATATATTTAAATATTTTGCATAATTTCTACCTTCCTCATCCATTTAGAGAGAAATCAAATTAGAGGTTTTTTGAAAGCTAAAGTGCTGTATAATCCCAATTCAAGAATTTACCTGAAAATAGTGATAATACTAAAAAGAGAATCCTTTGTGTTACAGTAAGGCAAATGTAAGGAAACAGCACCAAAAAGAAAAAAAATAGTGGAAAAATATTTATTTCTTCACATGCTTTTGATGGGTTAATGGGGACAGTCATCAGACTAGCTTGATAAATTTGTGAAGGGCTAAGAGGGCTATGGATTATCACCAATAAGCTAGGCCTATGACCTTGGCCATGTCATTGAATTCTTCTCATTTGTGAAATAAAGTGTTTAAACTAGATATTTTTTAATGTGATTGTCATGATCAGTACTGAATATTTACAGTAGGTTGAAAGATAGATGAACAGATCATGATAGATAGATCGATAATAGATAGATAGAGAAGTATAGAAGTGGCACAGGTTGGAATTGAACTTAGATTTGTTTGCCATTGTGATGAAACTAATATAACATCTCTTAATACTACTTATAAACTTAAGTTAGCTGTGATCAGACAGAAAGGGCAATTTATTGCTTGCAGCCTGTATTTTAAAGATACTCCAGCTGCCACCACTATTCACAAACACGTTCCCCTGTGACATAGTGTTCAGTTTAGATTTAAACATTTCTCTCAGGGAACTTTCAAAGAAGATAATACTGGAGTATCTTGTCCATTTAGTATAAATGTACAATAGCTTCAAGGTGGTAGGTCAGAAATGAAAGACGATGATCAATGTTTAATCATTACAAACCTAAGTCATTGCTCTCTAAACTTCCGCACTCACACAGACCCAAGTAAAGCAGAGGACTCCTACAGTCCGGATCAGGTTCTTTCTCTTTATTCATGCTTATCCTCAACTGTACAACATTTAATGTGGAATTGTTGAAATGGAAGCCTATTCTGATATTTCAGAGTAGTTGTGCACATTTTCCTGGAGAGAAAATTAATTATAGAACAAAATGAAGAAGAAAAAAATACAAATAAAAGGTGATAAAAATAGCAACAATAAACTGTCTTTTTAGGGACCTTTGGAAGTCTGAATATCATCTGAGAACAATAATTATTCTGAGTGTGTCTGAAAACTTCCAAATTTCTTTGCCCTTCTTAAAGGAATTTGTTATTTAACATTATTGAGATTTAATGTTAATGAATCTTATGCTCTTTTCTAGAATTATTTTGTATCAATCTGAAAGTCAGTTTTCTCATTTTGAGATATAACTTTTTAATGACATATATGATCTAACCTTTTTTTAATCCTTCCTTCAGAAATGTCACATTTGCTCTTCTCTCCCTTAGAACAGTCTTTCTGGATTGCCCTGTAGCTAGTGCTTTGCCATCATTCAAGCCTTTGTTGACTGCTAATACTTAGTGGTTGCTCTCATCTTTCCCTGGTTTGTTATTTCATAGTATTAAAAACAACTTAAGGGCTTCCCTGGTGGCGCAGTGGTTGCGCGTCCGCCTGCCGATGCAGGGGAACCGGGTTCGCGTCCCGGTCTGGGAGGATCCCACATGCCGCGGAGCGGCTGGGCCCGTGAGCCATGGCCGCTGAGCCTGCGCGTCCGGAGCCTGTGCTCCGCAACGGGAGAGGCCACAACAGAGGGAGGCCCGCATACCACAGACAAAAAAAAAAAAAAAAAAAAAAAACTACTTAAAAATCATCATGATAATTTGTTTTGCTATTATATTGTCTGTATCACTGCACAAAGTTTCCTAAAAGCGGGGACACTTTCATATCTCTTGTGTAACTCCAATAGCTAGTACGGGCAGCACTCATTATTAAGTATTTCTGAACAAATGTTGGATGAAACTGATCTCTTAATACATATTCTAGAGGTTGTTCATAGCATCCATGTTGTCATTAATAGACATATTAAAATTGAAAAGTTAGTTATCTAGACAATTCAATAGAAACACTTGATTCACTGTTTTTCTGGAAATGTGTTTTAAAGTTCTGTCAGTGATGGGATAGGTCAGGTTAGGGGAGTCAGATATTAAGAAAATAGTGATGTTTACTAGGGTGAGCCAGGTATGAAGTTCAATTTAGCTGCTGATATCCAGAAAGATATGACAGAGGACTTGGTGATTCACACTAGCAGTGGATGTGTTCGGGTTTAATAAGAAGGAACAGGTAGTTACCAGCAGGCAAAACTGCACAAGGACAAAGCAGCCCATATGAGCAAGAGATGCATAAGAGAGCACCAGGAGCATGGAATTCTAAGAAGGAATGGAGCAGAGAGTGGGGCTTCAGGCTCCAGATGGGGTTTTAGGGCTGGACTTCCATGAGAAGAATTGGCAAGCTGGGGACCCTGTTTCTCAGGCTTTCATGTACAATGTAGGAGGAAGGCAGAAGCCTGCTTTCTGGTATTAAGACATGACATGTTGATTTTTACTTTATTTTTGAAGCCTGCTCAATATTGGAAAGATCTCATCACCTATACTGACTAAGAACGCAATTGATTCAAGACCATGATGAAACTCAACTTGAAGGCAGAGTGAAAAGAAATGACTGGATGAGGGTAAAGGAAGCCAAGACAACCAGACAGACCACTGCACTTTCAGTTTATGAAAAGTAGTAAATGATTTTGTATGGAGATCACTTGTAGAATCTGTGTTTGGATTATTCTTCTTGATAATCACACCTTAAGGACCATTATCAAGTTCAAACGCAATGGGTTCAATGAGGAGATAATAATCCAGTTTAGGAAAAGTCCATCTTTCTGAAAAACTAGATATTAATAAGGACAGAAGGGTGGAACTTCCTCTGTGTGTGTGTGTGTGTGTGTGTGTGTGTGTGTGTGTGTGTGATAGAAAAATAAGAAAGTAAAAGTTTGGAAAATAGGCCTTTCCCAAATGGGTTAAAAAGGGGGAGTCCTCTCACTCTTTTCTGTGCACACGAACTAGATTAGAAGATTATTACTAAAGGTATTTGGTAGGCATTCCTACATGTTCACAATCCTATTCCGATCCCAGTTTGACTTTCCAAATCACTGGCATACCTTCAAATCAAGCTCTGATTCTGGAAGGAAAGAAGATGGAGTAATTCCATGAATAGGATTTTTTACTGGTAATAAAATCAGCAAACCTTACATGGTAGAAATACCTTAGAGTATTTTTACACTACAGGAAGACTTAGCAAAAGCAACTAGTTTATTTGATAACACATTTCCTTTTGGAAGTCAGATTTATTTGCCTTAATCCAGCCCCACAGATTTCAGTTCATTGACAAACGAACAACCCTTTAAAAAGGAGAGAGCGGCTTCCCTGGTGGCGCAGTGGTTGAGAGTCCTCCTGCCGATGCAGGGGACATGGGTTCGTGCCCCGGTCCGGGAAGATCCCACATGCCGCGGAGCGGCTGTGCCCGTGACCCGTGGCCGCTGAGCCTGCGCGTCCGGAGCCTGTGCTCCGCAAGGGGAGAGGCCACAACAGTGAGAGGCCTGCGTACCGCAAAAAAAAAAAAAAAAAAAAAAGGAGAGAGGAACTAAAGTCACATGCTTCTTCAGTCATCATAGAGAGTTGAATCATTCTGATTTAATTACATCGCTGAAAAAGGCAGACAAATATAGTTCAATTAAGGATGTACAACTTGAGTCAGGTTATAGAAGACACTTCAAACAATTTGTGGACTTCAGGATTAAATTTTTAAGGATTATATGAACTTCAGTGGTTTCCCTAACAACTCTGAGTGAATTTACACTAAGGGTATTTAATCAGGAAGATTTGGAAAGCAGATTTTATTGCTGCCATTTCAGCTAGGCTATCTTCACCATCTAGCTGAAATCTGCCCAGATGGTATCCTCTCTTGAGTGTTCAGGTGCTACATAAAAGACGATCCTGACAATAGTAATTAGATCTTTTTTATTGATAAGAGGCTTTTAATCTGTATGTTTCTTTGGAGCCAGTTTTTTTTTTTTTCTTTTAGTGTAAATAGCGTTTTGTTCCCAGGATTCTCACTAGGATAAATAATTCTAGACTTAATTTTTAAAACACTCTGTGGTTGTTTCAAAGTCAATTGAAAGATGCAGGTCAATTTTCTTTAGGTTCATTTTTCTTTTCCTCATTTGAAGTGTATGCTGAGTTCACTCACAAGGATTTACTGTGGGGTAAACCCGATAAAATTTACCAGGAGTGAACTGGACTGTAGGATCTAATCCAAAAGAAGAAATTAAAATCAAGAGAAGAAATGATAATTTAATGAAATGTATTAATTGAGAATATTTAAATGAATAGAATCAGCATTCCTCTAAGAATATTTGACTTTATTCAATTTTCTACTACTATTATATCAGAGGATCTTATTTTCATTATATATAAAAAATAGATTAATTTATGTATTAGGAAGGTGATAGGATGATTATTTTTACCTAATAAATGGACATTTCTGCTCTACCAGATTATTTTTATAATTACTCATTCTAATCATAAAAAATTTTACTAATTAAAAATATTTTAGCACATAACATGTAAATACAGAAGGATAGATAGGTAGTGATAGCCTATTTATAACTTTGGAACTATCATAATAAAACTATAAATTCATCCTCTGTGAATTTACCCACTGACTTAAGAATTAGAGTATTTCAGTAACATGAAAGTGCCTATATTCTTCTCAATGAATCTCTCTCCCATGCAACTCCAGCAACAATCATGATTCTGTTTTGTGATTATACTTCTTTGCTTTGTTGTATAGTTTTGCCATATATATGTGTTTCTCTAAACATAAAAGTTTTGTTTGACTTTTGAGTACATAAAAATCATGACATAATATATGTATTCCACAACTTTTTAAAATTTAACATTGATTTAAGTTTCATCTATGTTGTTAAATAGAAATAGTTTCACCACTGTGTTTTTTGAGCTTTATATACATTATTTCACTTAATTCTCACAACAGCTCCATGAGGTACATACTTTTATCCTTATACTGAATGTAAGAAATCAAAGCTAAGAAAATTGAAGGACATGGCTCAAGGTCACATCTTAGGAAGGTGACACCTACCCATGGTTGGTAGTTATGCCTCTCTTGACTCTAACCTCATGTTATTTAATATAGAACAATTGAGATTTCCACATAGCAGAAAGAGCTCAAGCCTATATTGTTTCTGAGGTTGTAGTATCACCATTTACACAAGAGCAAAGTGTGTAAAAGGGGAGGCATTTCCCAAAGGTTGCCTATTGTAGGAGGTAGAATAATGGCCCCACCAAGAGGTCTACATCCTAGTTCCCAGAACCTATGAAAATGTTATGTTACATGACAAGGGAGGCTTATGTTGATGAAATTAAGAGTGCTAATCAGCTAACCATAAAATCAGGACATTATCTGGATTATGTGAGTGGGTTCAATGTAATCACAAGGTATCCTTTAAATGTTGAAGAGGGAGGCAGAATTGTAAATGAATACACCTGCTTGAATAAATAGATTTACAATGTGATGAAACCTTTATGACTGCTAGTATATTGTATCTTCCACACATCATACTTGAAACTTTAAATTTTTTAATTAGTATTTTTTGTTGACATAATACATTCACACAGTTCAAATTCAAAAGGTATAAAAGAATAAACAGTGAAAAAGTCCATTTGTCATACCTGATCTCCAGCTATACACTTTCTTTCCTTGAATGCAACTTTTATTATCATTTTCTATGGTTACTTTCCACACGTATTTTATATTTATATAACCAAATGTGCATATAAAAACATGTACTCATCCTCTTCTTTCACATAACTGATAGCATACTATACACTATTGTATACTATTGTACAGCTTGACTCTTTTACTTAACATTTGTTGGAAATCACTCCATTGCATTGCATGAAAAGCTTTCTTATAGTTTATTAACCAACTACACAGAATTTTAATGCATTGATGGACCATGATTTATTTAACCATTCCCTTATTTATGGTAATAAAAATAATGGTTTTTATTAACCATTCTCTTACTGATACACATTTAGATTGTTTCCAGTTGTTTGCTATTTCTCATCTCCCAATAATGTAAATGAAAGTCTGTTTTACCCAGACTTTGTCAACACAATGTGTCCTCAAGCTTTCTGATCTTTATCAATATTAAAGGAGAAAAAAATGGTATCAGTGTAATTTTAATTTATATTTTTTTATTTTGATTGAGGATAAGCATGTTTTATCCTTTAAAATTCCTTTGCATTTCATTCCTTGAAAAATCTCATTATTGCTTATGTTCATTCTTCTATTATTATTGATTTTTCTTATTTATATAGAGAAGCTCTTTATATATTATGAAAAATGACTCTTTCTTTGTGAAATGAATGGCATGTATATTTTTTCTTTATAGAACTTTTTATGTAGCTGAATTACCAATATTTTATTAAAATGCTAAATGCTGAATTTATGTGATAAATTGCAAAATGAGGTCATGAGCAAGGCCATTCTTCTCCAACTCAGCAACCAAGTCTCAGACAATCATGGAATAGTTCCTCAGCTTGACACTCAGAGTGGATTCATCACTCTCATGGCATATTCAAAGAGTTAGCACTGGTTCTAAGTGTGGTGTTGAGGTTTTCTGGTTAAAAGGCTAGAATAAAATAACAAGAGTAGATTTGCTTCTGAGAACTTGTTTGATTTCTTCTCCACTGATTCAACCATCCCAACCCATGTCTCTGACAAATAATGAGGTACTGGATATTATGGGGTGGAGTTGGAGTGGGCTTTGAGATACAGGTAAGCTGAAGTCCTTTGAGCAGTTCAAAACTAGAAGGCATAAGCTGGGCTTCCATGTTGCTAATAACATCAACATTTAAAGATTTTGTAGGCTGGGAAATTAGATTTAAAATATACCACTAGAGACTGAGAGAGAAATATTATCATAATATACAAAGCTATGGGTCTTTATGAAAGTGCAATATTTCTTCAATCGATGCATAAAATGGAAGAATAACCAACTAGTCTAGGTTAAAAGAGACTTAAAATATTATAACTAAAAGTAATGTATACACTTTATTTTGAATCTTACTTTGAACTCCAAGAGATATCTGTGAGATAATCTGGGACATTTTAAAATGAACTGGTTATTTGATTTTGTTCATCAGAATTTTGTGGCTTTTCTCATATAGGTCTTGTACATATTTTGTTAGATTTATACCTAAGTATTTCATTTTGGAGGATGGTAATGTAAACAGTATTGTGTTTTCAATTTCAAATGCCACTTCTACATTGCTGGTATATAGGAAAATGATTGGCTTTTATCTTTTAATCTTTTTAGCTTGCAAAATTTTTATAATAACTTCTTAGTTCCAGGAATTTTTTGGTCTAGTCTTTCACATTTGCCAAATAAAGGATGAGGTTAGTTGCACACAAAGCCAGTTTTATTTCTTCCTTCCCAATCTATACACATTTTATTCTCTTTTTTTGTCTATTGCATTTGCAGGACTTCCAATATAGTGTTGAAAGAAGTAGTGAGAGGGGATATCCTTGTCTTGTTCCTAATAGTAATGGAAAGACTTTGAGTTTCTCACAATTAAGAATGATGTTAGCTATAGGTATTTTGTAGATATGTTTTATCAAGTTGAGAAAGTTCCCCTCTACTTCTAGTTTGCTGAGAGTTCTTTTCATGTATAGATTTTGGATTTTGTCATATGCTTTTTCTGCATTTATTGATATGATCATGTGATTTTCTTCTTTTGCCTGTTGATGTGATGGATTACATTAATTGATTTTTTAATGTTGAACCAGCCTTACATACCTGTGATAAATCCCACTTGTTCATAGTGTATAATTCTTTTTATACATAGTTGGATTTGATTTGCTAATATTAATATTTTGTTGAAGATTTTTTGTCTATGTTCATGAGAGATATTGGTCTCCAGTTTATTCTTATAATGTCTTTCTCTGGTTTTGATATTAGGGAAATACCTAAGTATTCCTTCTGTTTCTATCCTCTGAAAGAGATTGTAGAGAATTGGTATAATTTCTTCATTAAACATTTGTTAGTATTACAGGATATTTGGTTCTGTCTAAAACATCCATTGAAACATTTTGTCCATGACTCATTAAATAATTAAACATTTGACTTCACCAAAAGATCCTTGAAATTTGGTCCTGTCCGAAATGTCCATTGAGACATTTGGTCCATGATTTGTTAAATAATACAAACATTTAACTTTTAAATGTTTAAATTTATTTAAATCATTTTTATTGTAATTCATGATGAATTTTGGGTTTCACACTTATTCTTGTTCTTCCTCATCATGAATTTTGGCAGGGTTACTCTTAAGTCAGTGAGGAATTGCTCTCAAATATATATCGATGTAATTACTGGCTTTACATTTGTTATGTATGTTAACAATTTCAATTATAAAATTTGATTTTGTCTGTGTCATCATGAAATTGGTGGTCATGTTTGAATGTGGCCACCAAGAACCTGAGTGATAACTTGTTCATTGCATTTGCTGTTCATCTTTTAACACTTCAGTAAATCTCAAAATTGAAGGATGGATGGATACACTATCATCAGCTTTTGAAATTTGCTATGCCAGCCTTTCTCTGCTTTGTCCATTCTGTAATTACTGTTGGTAATGATATACAAACATACCAAGTTTCTGGTGGAAATCTTGGAGCTTCTGGTCTTTTGCCCCTGCCACATCTTCCAGACATACAGTCTCTCAACATAATCCATTAGGTCATCTAAATTTTCTTCTGCATTCTCCACAATGTACTCACAAGTTTCATTTACATCTTCTAAAGGCGCAAATTAAAATCCAAACAACACAGATGCACCCTTACAAGTGTTACTTTCCATTGTCATATACTTGTGTGTTAGACCCAAAGAACATATTTTTCACCACAGTGATTGTGAAAAGTGAAACAAGCATCTTTTTCCTTGCACATTTGTTAGTAGTAATCAAATCACATTCATATTTGCAATCTCAAAATCCATCATACACAAAGAAGGGTTAATGTCAAGATTTGTTTCCTGTGCAAATGCAAGTACTTTCTCATATATATATATATATATATCTCTGGGTGTCTTCTCACCTTTTCATTGTTAGTGCATAAATCAATGTCATAGTATAACCCAATACTGCATCATGCACAGTAAATAACTGAATGAACTGTGTTGGTACTGTCTTGAAGGTGCCATCACCGAATAATGTGGTATTGGCACTTAAATATCAAATATTGTCCTAAGTTTTTTTTTTTTTTTTCCGGTATGTGGGCCTCTCACTGTTGTGGCCTCTCCCGTTGCGGAGCGCAGGCTCTGGACGCGCAGGCTCAGCGGCCATGGCTCACGGGTCCAGCCGCTCTGCGGCATGTGGGATCTTCCCGGACCGGGGCACGAACCGGTGTCCCCTGCATCGGCAGGCGGATTCTCAACCACTGCGCCACCAGGGAAGCCCTGTCCTAAGTTTTGAAAATAAGAATTCTTTTGTTATCTTGAGCAACGAAACAGTAGAACTGTGCATGAGAAATGGTTCTCCAACCTCTGGTCACTTTATATTCCTCTGGAATTCCAATTCTATGCAATAAAGTTGGTTTGGAGGTCGATGTCTGTTTTGAATTCTATTTACTAGCCTCTTTAACGAGTTTCTTTCTGGTAGCGTTTATAGAACCTCTTCATCATGAATACCGTGACTAGCTCTTCAAAGTACCTGTGATGGTGTTGTGTTTGGCTCCTTTTCTGCTTGTTGTTTTAACCTAGTCAGGGTTTTCCTTACTTCTCCTTCAACATCAACTTGTGCTGATGTTTTTCTGTCCCATCCTGAATGATTAGAATGTTATTCAAATCCTGACTAGTTGTACATCAAGCATTGCAGAGTCTCCTCTCTTCATAGCACCAGTACCTTCTACTCCCATCTCTCTTAAAGGAATGGAAATGGTAACAAAAATCATTATAATGTAGCATTTAATGCATACTTTTACTACATCCTACACATTTTGGTAATTGTTTTCATTTTCATTTTAATTTTTTTAAAATTTCTCTTGATATTTCTTCTTTGGATCATACTATTTAGAAGTATGTTATTTAATCTCCATTTATTTTGGGGTTTCCAGTTATCTTTTGTTATTGATTTCTAGTTTAATTCCATGGTGGTTTGAGAGCAGACATTGTATGTTTTCTATTCTTTTAAATTGTCAAGGTGTGTTTTATGACCCAGAATGTGATCTAGTTTGTTGAATGTTCCATGTGAGCTTGAGAACAATGTGAACTCTGCTGTTGTTGGATGAAGTCGTCTATAGGTGTCAATTACACCCAGTTGATTGATGGTGTTGAGTTTCACTATGTCTTTACTGATTTTCTGATTTTTCTGTCTGCTGGATTTGTTCACTTCTAAGAGTTGGGTATTGAAGCCTTGAAGTATGTTAGAGATTCATCTATTTCTCCTTGCAATTCTATTGTTTTTTGTCTTATATATTTTGACTCTCATTTGGGTACATATTATACATGTTAAGGATTGTATGTTTTCTTGGGGAATTGAGTCTTTTATCATCATGTAGTGCCTTTCTTCATCCTGATAACTTTCCACAGTTTGAAGTTTGTTTTTTTGAAATTAATACAGCTACTATTGCTTTCTTCTGATTAGTGTTAGCATGGTATATTTTCCTCCATTTACTCACTTTTAATCTATATGTATCTTTAAAGTGGGTTTCTTGAAGAGAATATATATTTGTGTCTTGTTTTTTGGTCCATCTCTTTTTTAATTGGTGCATTTAGACCTTCATATTCAAAGTGATTATTGATATAGTTGGATTAATATCTAAGCTATGCATTGCTTTTTTCTATTTTTTACCCTTTTTCTTGGTTCCAATTTTATCTTCATTTCTTCTGTCTTTTGTGGTTTTAATTGAGGATTTTAAAAATATTATTCGAGTTTATCTCCTTTCTTAACATATCAGCTATACTACTTTTTTCTTTATATATATTTTTTAGTAGTTGTCCTAGAATAAAGTGGGTATTTGATGATTACAAAACTTTGTTATTGTTGTACGCATGACATATTAGCAGAACATTTTAGTAACAAACTGCCTATTTAAAAAAATGCAAACTGAGGGACTTCCCCAGTGGTCCAGTGGTAAAGAATCCACCTTCCAATGCAGGGCACTCAGGTTTGATCCCAGTCGGGGAACTAAGATCCCACACACCTCAGTGAAGATCCCGCGTGCCGCAACTAAGACCTGATGCAGCCAAAAAAAAAAAAGAAAAATAATAAAATATTTTTAAAAATGCAAACTGAAACATATAGGAGTGGGGTTATAAAAGTTTTGAGATTTCTCAAAATTTTAATGAAGAAATTTTAATAACAATGGAAAGAAGAAGAAATCTTGATAATTTTTGAACATTGGATATGTGTTGCAGATTTGACTGTAGTCTTTATCCACTTTGCTGTGTTTGAAATTTTTCTTTATTAAAAAGACTACTTTAAAATTTGTAATTTAAAATATCTTTCAGATTCAAAAGTAATCTATAAATTAAGTCACAAATCTACAGATCATCCCTCTTCAAAAGCTATTATCAAAAATCTAACTTTCATGGGTAAGAAAAACTTTAGACATAGATTGGTCTAGAAATGTGCCCAATGCAACAGACTGAGTCAGTCTCAGCAGAGATATTGGTCTGGACTCATCTGCTCTTGCTGCCAGGCCACCCTTACATTAGGCTGTTATGTTCACTGACATTGCCTGAGGTTCGAGTTAGAAAACACAGGACTACATTTGAGTGATACTTTTCAAATTGATCTGAAACAATAAAAAAGTTTAAGTTTTAAGCTATCATCTTTAGTTCAAAAATAAAGCAAGTTTTCTTTTATTGCTACAGATGAATGGCAGGAAAGGTTTAAGTTCAAATCTAAACTTCCAAGAACTTAGCAAAAAAGAATCTCTTGTGCTTGCTATAATCACCATTTTTAGATGTACTTTATTTTCATTTCTTCGAAGAAGCAGGAATTGAACAAAGATTTACACCATTTAATATCACAGTTGATTACCAACAGAAATTGGAAGAATGCAATTTTTATGACGATGTAAAAGTAAGCTATAATTCAGGATGAAATGGAGATTGGCTAGACAGATTTTAATTTTTAAGAATATATGTTATCGGGCTTCCCTGGTGGTGCAGTGGTTGAGAGTCCGCCTGCCGATGCAGGGGACACGGGTTCATGTCCCGGTCCGGGAAGATCCCACATGCCGCGGAGCGGCTGGGCCCGTGTGCCATGGCCGCCGAGCCTGCGCGTCCGGAGCCCGTGCTCCGCATATGTTATCTTGCAGGAAATATTTATATAAATTAAGAAAGTCAAATCTCTAAATTATTTATTTTAAATAACTCATCTGACCTGGTACTAGACACATATATTCCTTAGATATAACTTCATTAAGCAGCATCTTGAAATGTTTCAAATTTATATGTCTTACTACTGATATGCCCAAATTATTTTTTAAATGCATAAAATACTGAAATCTTACTTATGTAATTAATTTAGTGAATTAAGCAATTATCTGACATTTGTTTTTCAAAATTCTGTAAGATCTAACATGACTGATATTAAATGTTTAGTAATCCCTTATAAATTATACCCACTTATTAATGTTGAATGGGTATGGGCATATTGTTTTATCATTCACAGCAAGATAACCTTCATAAGATAATTATGCTCATCATGTTAAATAGTAAGAATTTGGTTGTGAGAGACACAACAAAGAAAAAAGTAATCATTAGACAAGAATGAATATATATTTCCTATCTTTTTCTCCCCTACCACTCCAAATTTCTGCGATTTTTCATGAATGCATTTATATATTCATTAACTTCATTAAATTTTGAGGTGCTTACTATGCATACCAGGCACAGTGCTAAGTGCTACAGATAGGCTCAATTTATAATATCTCCACTGTCCTCAGAGTTTATAAATTATAATTATTGTATTATTTGACATTCTTTAAAAATATTATGTAACTCTTTGTCTCTATATATTTGGACATGTTGATCCTTCTGCTTTAAATGTCCTTGCATATTTAGACCAACTAATGAACTTCTCTTTATCCGTCAGGTCAAATTGTGTGGTGACTAGATGTCTAGTTTTCTTTTTTTCTGAAACTCTGTAAATTTCACCACTTCTATAATACTGTTACCTACATTTATACATGACACCTCCTAGTAAGCACACGCCACCTCTCTGAGAAGGTTTAAATATTTTGTTACTTTGAATTTGCAGAACAGATGTATCATCTGACTTCCCTTATTCTCAATAACTATAGATCAATTCAATATTATACTATTCATATATTGTTAAATCAGCACGTGTCTGTTCAATTGAAAAATGAAGAAACTGCGAAATTAAAATACTCAGCTTCACATAATGGAAATACGTGACTACAGACTTATCTAAATAGGGATCTATTTTTCTCATGTAGCAGAAAACTTCAGACATAAAGGAGATAAGAGCTAGTATGGATAGTTCTATGACACAATCAGTTTCCAAGGGTGATTTTATCTTTCTTTCCCAGTACTCTTACTCTGTTACTCATTGCCTTATGAAAGATGGCTGCTATAACTATTTTAAAAAGAATGAAAGAAAGAAGAAAAGAAGGGAGAAAGTGAAGGGCAAAAGAATAGTACCAGCCAAGTTTAATATTTAACATCTTACAGAAAAACCTGAACAAACCTTTTGGCCAGCCCAATACTTTTTCTAGGATAGCAACAGCTTTTTGGAAGTGCCACCAGTAGACTGAAGCTTATATCTAATTGATCAGATACATGGGTCAGTTTTACAAAAGTAACTCAGTGGGAATCTAGAAGGTTTTCTTAGTGCATTACACTCCTGAAAATATCAGAGTTCTATTAGAGAGAAAAAAGACTGTGAATGGTAAGTAATAGGTACATTTAAATGTCTATCACACAATCATGCCCAATAAATACATTCATTGTAACATCTCTTCGTATATAAACTTCAAAGTGGTTTCAGTACATGCAAGTACTTTTTAAATACTTATGTTCCCAGTGCGTATTTGATCTATGTATTGTGTTGGCCTCTAAACTGACTTTAGCTCAGTTGGCAAAATAATTTCAGAGGCTTGATAGAAATGACTTAATAACATTTATTGAAGTTAATGAAACAGTTAAGTAACATTTAAAAGTTTTTGCCAGAATGGTCAAAATATTTCATTGATATTTAAATATTAGCAAATAAAGTAGAACACTGAAACTAGAAATTCCTCAGTGTAACTGCTGATGCTCCAAACATAAGTTGCATATACAGACTAAAACATGTATTCTATGAAATATAAAATCCTAGGAAAAATATATACTTGTCTAGCAAAGTCCCTTCTTTCCCCACGTGAAGAATTGAACCCAGGGAAATAAAATGACTTTTCTAACTCACACTTCTACTCAGTGAAAGATCAAATAATAGAAAACATTCTGGGTCTAATTTAAAAATATATACATATAAATATAAAAAAGAATATAATTTTCTTATGCTTTACATATAGATAGACATGGTAGTCAAGCAAATATCATTTAAATTGTTTAATGTGATGCTCTTTTGCATGCTTCAATTTTACTATAAAAATATTTAAGTAAATACAACAAAATCAGGAAAAGAAGTAATATTCAGAAATTCAAGAATATTTTATTCTTGGGTGCAAGGTAGATAAAAAGGAGATTTCTAAAAATATTATAATATCTACAGGAACTTAAGAGAATCCAATGTATACTTTCCCTTTTTAACCCTTTGGGGAAATACAGTTTGGTTGTCATGGAAATAATACTATAACAGACAGCTCCCGTTTCTAGAAATTATTGGTAAATACCATGCTCAAGAAATTTTCTCTTCCTGCAAATGTTTATTTATAACAAGTGTAATTTAGTACTTAAATGTTATGAATAGACTTGCAATTTAATATGGAAGACTTAGCACAAGAATTTACATCCCATTATCCCTAAACTGCATATCCAACACTCCATAGAAGTAAGAGAAATAGAAAAAGAATGGAGCAACAACAACAAAGAGAAACAACAGGGTCTTCAAAGGTGGATGAGAGTTTTTAAATTTTTATGCAGTTGGACTCTGGAGAATGCTAATGGATGAAGCAGAGAGGAAATGTCAGTACGTCATGAATGCAGATTGCCTGGCCAAATGCAGACCCAGGCTTCTCTTTGGCAGTTTGTTAGAGGGCCAAGGTGAGAAGGGGTGCTGAAAACAAGGAAATTGATTGAAGTTTAATTAAGAAAACAGCTGCATCTTTTCATACACTATCTAAATGAAAAATACCATGCAATCTAGCATTCAGCCCCACGACAAAATATGGTAGAGGTAATTTACAAGGCACTGAATAAACCAGTGGGGACTTGCTATTGTTCTCATCATCTCAGCATTTGAGAGCCCATAGCAATAGACTGCAAACCTAACTCACTGTAAATGGAAGAAAATGCCCCTCTCATACATCAAGTTAACTATCAGCAAGTTTCATGGTAAATGGACATGTATTACATGCTTAGCAGAGAAGACTCAAAACAGTAACAGAGTAAAAAAGAAAGACTGAGAAAAGAAAATAAAAAATTAAGTCATCAAGAAATCAGAGATAATTCAGGGAACAAGAAATAATTTAAAAACAAAACCTATAATTGGTTTTCAGAGCTTTTTGAAAAGATATTGCTATTGCCTTACAGAAATAATTTAATAATGTTATGAAAAATGCTGAAAAAGAGTGTATTCTTAGAAATTAAAAATACAGGTGCTGAATTGAAAAAAATGTATACATTTGCTTGAATATAATGGTAGAACATGTAGCAAAATGATAAAGATATAATAATCCTCAGAGGGAAAAATATTAAAAAGCCATAAGTAATCAATACAGGTGGGCCAATATTCAAGTAATAGGAGTTCCAGGATAAGAGAATAGGTAAAATGTATGGGACAAAGTTAACAAAGAAATGATAGAAGGAAAATCCCCACTGCTGAAAAGAAACATGAGCCTTCACACTGAGTGTTTACCCAGTGTAGATGATGATAAATTTTTAAATTTTCACCTAGACATACAATAGTAAAATTTCAAAGTAACAAGGGAAGACAGAATTTTTTTTAAAAATGAAGACTTCCAGCCTGGAAAAGATGGTATAGACCTGTTTTCCTCTAACCCTCCCTGCTAAGCACAACTATATTATCCCTGGAAAAGACACAAAAGACAAGCAAATAAGAACTCTGAAAGGTGCTAGGAAGGTGAGCTGGTTTGGGCATTCAGAACAGGAGGAACGGCACAGCAGCAGGGAGTCATGTATGCTCCCAGTCAGCAAAAGACTACCCAGACCTGTTTTTTTACTGACCCCCTACCTAGCAACAGAAGACTGTTCAGGTAGCTTCATTGTTTCCCTTGATGGAATGAGTGTTTTCCTAACAATAGCATGCCGACCTAATACCAGTGGAAAGGGGGATAGGTTGGGAGCTCTGCCAGAAATAAGTAGCCAGGGGAAGCACTCTCCTCCACCAGGCTCCAGACTTCCCTTTTCCACTACGAGATATCAAAGAAGGTAGGCAGAGCCAACAGGAGAGATACACTACAGTAGTAGATTCACTACTGACTAGGAAGCCCCTTTGTCCTCTTAGGCCAGAGATTCTCCTCTCTTTCCCAGAGACACTGGGGCAAATGGGGGAGGGGTTGGGTGGTTGGAGGATTGAACAACATTTCTCCCCTACTGGGATATATCTGGCACCCTGACCTGGAGTAAACCCTTCTGTCCTCTCAGGCATCACCAGTAAAGACCAGTGGAAGCCCTGGTGGCACCAGTTAAATGAGGCAGTTTGAAATAACACTGCGAAAGACAGAAAATCAAACTGTCATTGGAACCACAGCCCACAGAAATAGTCTAGGATCTCAAGAGAAACAATTTTACTTTTTTCTTCCCCATTTGGATGGCTTTGACTTCTTTTTTTCTTACCTGATTTATCTGGCTAAGATTTTCAGTACTATGCTAAAGAGAAGTGGCAAGAGTAGGCATCTTTGTCTTGTTCCTGATTTGAGAGGAAAAGCTTTTAGCTTTTATCATTGAGTATGATGTTACCTGTGGACATATATAAGACTTCGTGATGTTGAGATACGTTCCTCCCAATTGGTTGGGAGTTTTTATCATGAAAGGATGTTAAATTTTGTCAAATGCTTTTTCTGCATCTATCAAGATGTTCATATAGTTTTCACCCTTCATTCTGTTAATGTGATGTATTACATTTATTGATTTGCATATATTGAAACATCATTGCATTCCAGGGATAAGTCCCACTTGATCATTATGTGTGATCCTTCTTATATGCTGTTTAATTCAGTTTGCTAGTATTTTGTTGAGGATTTTTGCATCTATGTCTACAGAGACATTAGTCTGTAACTTTTTTTTCTTACAGTGTCCTTGTTGGTATCAAGGTAATGTTGACGTTGAAAAGTAAATTTAGAAGTGCCCCTCCTCTACAATTTTTGGAAGAGTTTGAGAAGGATCGGAAGCAGAAGGAAGGAAATAATGAGGAATGGAAATCAATGAAATAGAAAACATTAAATTAATAGATAAAATCAATGAAACAAAGACTGATTCTTTGAAAAGACCAATAAAGTTGACAAACTTCTTGTGAAAAAAAAGAAAGAAAACACAAATTACTAATATGAGGAATAAAATGAAGGATATCTCTAGAGAACATGCAGTCATAAAAAGGATGACCAGGGAATAATAAAAACAGTTCTAAATACATAAATCTGAAAACATAGATGAAATTGATTAATTCTTGAAAAAGACCCCACAAACTACCACACTCATCTAATGTTAAATAAATATTTTTGGATGATCCTAAAACCATTAAGTAAATTAAATTCATAATTTAAAAACTCTCTCTTCCCCAATATCATACAATTCCTCAAAAACCAAAAACTACCGAACCTCAAGCAAGACTAATTACAGATCTGAGCAGCCTGTACCAACAAAGGAATTTGTAATTTGAGTTTTGTATCACTGGAGAATTCTAACAAACTTTCAAATAATGAATACAAATTTTACACAATAACTTAAAAAATAGGAAAGGAGGGAACACTTCCAAATACATTTTATGAGGCATTATTATCCTGATATCAAAAGCAGACTAAGACAAAACACACACACATACACACACAACACATACACACACAAACAAAAACTACAGTCCAACATTTCTCATGACCTTAGACTTAAAACACTCAACAAAATATTACCAAGTAGAATCCAATCATATCTAAAAAGAATTATACAAATTGACCAAATGAGATTTATCCTAGGTATAAAAATCTGCTTCAGCGTTTCAAAATCAATCAGTATAATCCACTATATCAACATGCTAAGGGAGAGAAATCATAAGATCTGCAGTAGACAAAATAATGTCTCCTCCCCCAAAGATATCCATGTCCTAATTCCCAAACTTGTGAATATGTTCATTTATATGGCAAAAGGGATTTTGAAGATGTAATTAACTTAGGGATTTTGAGTTGGAAAGACTATCCTAGATTATTGAGTAGAACCAATGTAATCATATGAGTTCTTATGCAATAGAGGCAGGAAGGTCAGAATTGGAAAATGAGATGTGATAATGGAAGCAAAGGTGGGAGAAGCAGTGTATGTGGGGGAAGATCTGAAGATGCTATGCTGCTGATCCTGAACATATAGAAATAGCTGTGAGCTAAGAAATGCAGGAGGCCTATAGAAGATGGAAATGCAAGGCAACAGCTTCTTTCCTAGTCTTCAGAATGAACAGGGTGCTGTCAACACATTGTTTTAGGACTTCTGAAATTTAGAACTGTAAGGTAATAAATTTGTGTTATGGTAATCAAATAAGTTAATGGATGTGTTACAGTAGCAACTTGACAAAATTCCATACCCATCCATGAAAAGAACACTCAGCCAGTTAGGAATACAGTGGAATTACCTCAACTGGAAAGAAATAATCTACAAAAATTCTACATTTATTATAATACTTAGTGGTGAAAGACTGAATGCATTCCCTGAAGACTGGGAACAAGGCAAGAATGTCTGCTCCCACCACTCTTGTTCAACATTGTACCGGAAGTTCTAGTGATAGCAATAAATAAAAAGAAGGCATACAGTTTTAAGTTAAGAAATAAATCTAGCTATTTGTCTACATAAAAATTCTAACAAGTCTATAAATAAATCCTAGCACTAAGACATCAGTTTAACAAGGCTGCAGGAGGCAAGATAAACACACAAATATCCATTGCATTTCTATATGCTAACAGTAAATATGTGGAAACAGAAATTATAAACACTATACCACTTACAATCACTCCAAAGAAAATTAAATACTTAGATATACACTTAAAACATGTACAAGATACATATGCAGAAAATCACAAAATTATGACAGAAGAAATCAAAGAAGACCCAAGCGAATGGAGAGATAAATGATGTTCATGAATTGGAAGAGTCAACACACTGAAGATGTCAATTCTTCCCCAGTAGGCATATAGGTTTAGTGCAACTCCTACAAAATCCCAGCAAGATTTTGTGTAGATATGGACAGATTTTTTCTAAAATTTAAAAGGAAAAGCACAGGTCCCAAGATAGCTAAAATATCTTGTGATAAAGAATAAAGTAGGAAGAATTACTCTATACAATATTAAAACTAAATATATAACTATAATAATTGAGAGTATATTATTGGTGGAGGGATGGTAACATAGATCTATGAAGCAGAAATAGATCCACATAATATACCCAATTGATTTTTGACAAAATTGGAAAACAATTCAAATGAGGAAAAATATCCTGTTCAACAAATAGTCCAGGAACAATTAGATATACATAAGAAAAAGAATAAACCTCAACTTAAACCTCATACCTCAAACAAAAAGTATATCCAATGGAAAAAGTTATTCCATACAAATGGGAATAAAAAGAAATCTGAGGTAGCAATACTTATATCAGACAATAGAGACTTTAAAACAAAGACTGTATGTAATAAGAGACAAAGAAGGACATTACATAATGATAAAGAGATCAAACCAACAAGAAGATACTACAGCCAATATAGGAGCACAAAAATACATAAAGCAAATATTAGCAAACATAAAAAAATGGACAGTAACACAATAATAGTAGGGGACTTTTAACACCCCACTTACATCAATGAATAGATCATCTAGACAGAAAATCAATAAGGAAACAATGGCATTAAATGACACATTAGATCAGATGAACTTAATAGATATGTATGGAACAGTCCATTGAGTAGCAGAATATACCTTCATTTCAAATGCATATGGTATATACATACAACAGAATATTACTCAGCCACAAAAAGAATGAAATGTTGCCATTTGTGACAATATGGATGGACCTAGAGGGTATTATGCTAAGTGAAATAAGTCAGACACAGAAAGTGAAAAAGAGAATATGATCTCACTTATATGTGGAATCTAAAACAAAACAAAAAACAAAAAACAAAGGAACAAACCATAGCAAAACAGAAACAGACTCATAGATACAGAGAACAAAGTGGTAGTTGCCAGAGGGGAGTGTGTGGGGATGAATGAATTAGGTGAGGGCTATTAAGAGGTACAAACTTCCAGTTATAGAATAAATAAGTCACAGAGATGTAATGTACTGCATAGGGAATATAATCAATAATATTGTAATAACTTTGTATGTTATTAGACTAGACCTACTGTCTAACAGAGTTATCATGGTGATCATTTTGTAATGTATAAAAACATCAAAACACTATGTTGTACACCTGAAACTTATATAATATTTTAAGTCAATTATACTTCAAGAAAAATTTCTAAATGGAACACAGATTGAATAGTAATACATAAAAATATAGAACATTAAAAAATATAAAATCTTTTTGATCTGGAGCTGGCAATAAGTTCTTAGATCTTACAAAAGCAGCATAATCCAAAAGGAAAAATTGATTAAAAATTAGATCTTATAAAAAAACTTTTTTTAAATGCTCTGTAAATGCCCATGTGAAGACAATGAAAACAAAAGCCACAGAATATATTTGCAAACCATGTGTCCAATAGAGCACTAATATCTAGAATATATAAAAATCCCAAAATTCAACATAAAAAAATACAATATAAAGATGGACAAAATAAATGAACATATTTGTCACTGAAGATGAAATACAGAAGACCATTAGCATGTGAAAAGATGTTTCACATCATTAGTTCATTATGGAAATACAAATTAAAATCACGATGAGACATCACACATCTACTGGGATGGGTAAAGTAATAAAATAATGACACCACTAAATTTTGGTGAGCATTTGGACATTAGATTGCTGACATATTGCTGATGGGAATGTAAAATGGTACAGAGACTCTTGGTATAGTTTGGTAGAGTCTGAAAACACTAAACATACAGCTACCTTATGACCCAGCACTTGCATCCAGGGGCATTTATCCCAGAGAAATAAAAACATGTTCACACACAAAAATCTGTATGGAAATATTAGAAGCAGCTTTATCTGTAACAGCAAAAAAGAAATCAGTCCAGATATCCTTCAGCAAGTGAATTGTTTAACACACTGTGCTACATATTTACCATGGAATGCTATTCAGCAATATAAAGGAACAACCTATTGACACATAAACAACCTGGATGAATCTTCAGGGAATTATGCTTAATGGAGAAGTCAATCTAAAAGGTTATGATTCTGTTTATATAACATTCTTGAGATGATAACATTTTAGAAATGATAACATTTTAGAAAAGACCAATGGAACAAAAGAGGCAACATGCCAACTTAGATTAAATTACTTTTTAATAATGTTATTTATTTATGTATTCTATGCCCATCCAAAGAACAATCAAGCATGAAGTCAAAATAAATATATTTTCAGACACGCAAGAACACAAATTTTCTTCCCTATATTCCTTTCAGAGGAAGATAGTTGACAATAAACCACAACAAAACAATGCAAAAAACAAAACAAAAACAAAAACAACACAGAGGAAGATTGAGATTCCAGTAAACCCAGAAGATATTCAAGTAAAGAATTTTGGAATGTGTCAAGAAAGCAATTAGTCTAGATTAAAACTTCAGGGCTTCAGAAGAGATTTTTTTCAGAGAAAATAAATGGACCTAATGTAATAGGAAATATGATTTTAAGACTAGATAAACATAAGTTGAATAAGAAGTTACATTATTTGATACTTTTTTTTTTTTTTTTGGTCAGCAGTAAGAAATGAAAGCTTTTCAGTAATTTCAAGGAAACAGAAAAACATGGTTCACATTTGGAGCAAACTAACATGTGGCACTGTTTCAAAGAACTGAAGTGTATGGTAAACGAGTGCCTTTGACTTTTATACTAGGGACATTCTCTATTTATTATAGGGACATTCTCTATTGATTTAGAGTTTCATAATCAGTTCCTCATTTTATGGCTACTGGACTTCCTGAAGTTGATTAGCCTTTGGCAGTCTTAAACGTACATTTAAGCTGAAGTTTTAGTCATGTTCCATCTAAGATGTATAATTTTAGCAAATGTGAGAACTGCTAAAAATTTTTAAAATGTTGATTTCTTCCAAAATTCAAATTAAGATAAACTTTGATTACAACCAAATTGAATACTGAGTCTGTTTTATTAAATGTGTTTTCATTCACTGTAATCATTAACAATTCTTTAAATAAAATACAATATTTCAAACCCAGTAATAAGCAGTGGGTCTAAATGGCTATCTGTTATTTCTACAAAATGTTATTTCCTTCTCAGAAATGAATGGGAGTTTGCAAGTCACATTAATTAGGTGTGATTGTTTATCTGGATGACAATATGTTGGACATTTAATAGGTTCAGAGAAATCTGTGAGCATCATGTAACAGTCATATAAGAAAAAGCCAAGCTGATATGAAGAAGGGAATTGTGGATGGTGGAAAATGAGCTATTAAGATAGAAACATGCAGCTGGCAAAGAAGCAAATAGAAAACATTAAACTGATGAGTAGTTTCTCAACCTTGGGAAGAGGGTCAGGATGAAAAATGTTACTACAATGGAATTGTGTCTCTTAACTATTACACTTGCAGTTTCCCTGTAATGAGTGAGAAATCCTTATCAAGGAAAAGCAATTACTAAAGAATGTACCTTCTGGGAAGCAAATTTATAAGGTGAACACACTTAACCTAAAGATTAAATCTGAAGAAAAAATAAAAAGATCACTAATGTTCCCTCAAAACACTAACATTTTATTTGTTGCCAGAAGTTGCTGACAGGCCATTAATAACAATAACAAGTGTTGAAAAGAATGTGGAGCTTCCTGTTAACCAGTCCATGTGGGTGTCAATTTTAGAGATTCATTTTATTGTGTGTACACATTACCAGCTAAAACCAGTAGGTGGGTTGGTTTTGTCCCACCCCCACCCCACTTTGACTTGAGAAAAAGCACTGATATTTCTATTCAGCTATGCACTAATGCACCTGACTCCTTCCTGAAACATTAATCAACCACAGCCAGAATGAAAATCAATACAACCCTGAAACATAGCTCCAGATACCAAAAATAAGTGTGAAAAAAGACAGACAACATGGCATCTTTCTCAGTGTTTTGGAGAATTGTGCTAGCGTTGCAAAGTGCAACTGTTCTTTTTCCCGCTCTGTAAAGTTATGGATATGAATTTTATATGACATTTTCCATGCTAGGTGATGTATTCCCAAAACAATATTATTAAAGGCTGAGTGTACTCTCTTGGATGTTATTTATGATAACTGCTTTGTGGCAAACAAAACACCAAACACAAGTAAATAATGGTGTGTGGTGTATGCTGTGTATGTGCTTTTCCTCCCACAGTGTAAAAAACAAAAGTATACATTTTGGTATTTGCTCAGGAAAGGGGTTATTGATGTGTAACAACAGTCCTTTTAAGAGGGTGTGTAAGGAAGTAAAACTAAGCTAGACAAAAAATTCTCTTATATGAATTTATTGACTGATTCAGCTGATAACATAGAATCTGGGGCATGACAGATGGAAAACAGTCCATTACAACTGAATAAGGAGGCCACACCTACTTATTCTATCTCTCTCTCCCTCTCTCTTTCTGTCACATATATACTAGAATGTTAAATACAAAAAAGGTATGGGTAAAATCCCCAATTTTGTGTTGATTTTAGACGTTTAATTGGCAGTTAATTTAGTTGTTCATTCAACCATATTTAGTTTTCTTTTTGAAATAAATACATGGTATCCTTCAGTAATGGTAGATCCTGGCTTTACCATTAGTACCTTAAAAAAAAAAAGGAGTAGTAGAAAAATAGTGATAATGTGCCCATAGTTTAATTAAGTACCTTAAAAAAAAAAGGAGTAGTAGAAAAATAGTGATAATGTGCCCATAGTTTAGTTAAAAATTGATACATAAAAACATGGTATTGGGAATTCCCTGGCAGTCCAGTGGTTAGGACTCCACGCTTCCACTACAGGGGCCACAGATTCAATGCCTGCTTGAGGAACTAAGATCCCACAGCCATGAGGTGTGACCAAAACAAAACAAACAAAAAAAACATGGTATTTGCTCACATACCAATAAAACAGTAGGGATTTAATGATTACATTTTGTTCACAATCCTGGTAAATTAAATACAAAACTTAGGGAAATAATATTTCATTTTATTACAGATCTAGTTGTATTGGGATTTGTGTTCTCCTACATTACATCACTTTCACTAAAACACTGACATTATTCATCTGCCACCAATTCCATAACTATTGCCTTCTATTTTTTCATGTTTTTTCTCATGCATTATCTCAGTTGTCTATCACAAAAAAGTGAAAAGAATATGTGTTGTTATCTACACTATTTTACAGATGAGGAAACTCGGGTTCTAAAAAAATAGAATGTATATACCAAAGCATCTTATCCAAACAAATTATCTAAAGTTTATTCAGGTGTAACTCTCTCTGTATTCCTTAAACATTCACCTACCTCACAATTTCAGGGAGGTTCTGCCTCCTTGGAAGTGTAACAGATTTCTCTTGCTTTCTGTTTTCTGCATGTTATACTTCCTTCTTCTTTACTGATGCTCAGTCAGAACCTTATTCCATTGGATAACCACTAAACTGTAGAGTTTGTTTTCCTCTTTTTCACATTTCTCCACGTTAAAGTTCTTGACAACAATTTGATTCCAATTCAACATAGGATAACTTATTTTTTTCTCATTACTTTCTAGGATTATTGCTTTTATCCTGTCAATTCACATCTCTCCTGTGTTGGAAGTAATAAGACATTTTGCAAAGAGATTAGTGCACACATAAAGTGCACATGATCATTGATCACCTCAAGTTTGAGGAGTGGATAATTCATCCTTCTGTGGCACCACCTTCCCTGCAGGTTCTACAACTCTGGCACATCAAGTTGACCTATGATCTTTATTCTTTATTTCTGAGGGTCTACACCTCTGTTGTATTTGGAAATAGACTGACAAAACTCCCTTGATTTACGTTCCTTAAAGCCTATTCAGGAATAAGATTCTGGGCACATGGGAATATTGTATTTACATCAGTCTAACTGTTCCCATCTCTGTTAACATCTGCTAGATAGCACTGATTTTTAGCATTAAGTATAAGCTCAGGCCATTTAGCAACAGGAACTGTGGAAGGTGTTAAAAACTAGTAAAAAAGAAAAAGAGTTAATTTGAGTTACACCTCTCACCCCTATTATTTCTTCCCCATCGCTAAAGAATGTAATTGCTCAGCAAGTATTCAAAGAAATTCTCAGACAGGAGCCAAGGGCAGATATAAATCCCTAATAATGTATAATAAGGTGCAGGCTGTAAAAATGATATCAGAACAATTTGTATTGCTTTAGATGGATCTTGAAATTCCTCAGGAATAGAAAAGATGATTTCTAATCCCTACAATTATGACATTTTGATAACCAAAGGCTGTTTTTTAAAATAATTGGTTGTAATATTTTCCAAGTTTCACATATTTTCTTTGGGTCCATTTCTCAAAAAAAAATATGACAATCTTCTGAATTTTTCACAATTATATCATTATCTTCACCGGTCCCATCCTAAAATGCTGATAGGAACTTTTATTTTTCCAGATATTATTCATAAAGCTTCTAAGCAAGGACTAGGTTTTTTGTTTGTTTGTGTTCTTGCAGCCACACCCTGGCTACTCATGGCTATGCATGAGTGAATATTATAGGTCTTCAGGAAATTTGCCTTAAAATTACTTGAGGGCCTCATCCTGTGTTAATCTTTTTTGCCCAGTTCTGGGCATTCTGAACCATTCTGGAGTTTTTAGGATCTCTAGAAGAGCTTTATAACAAATAATCAGTAATTGCCAATTTTCATGTTATTGAAGAATCATGAATAACAAGAATTACATATTATATACCTGACTAATACTGAAAAAGAGAACTATTAGATTTGGTGTTTCGTTCTCCAAACAGCACTGATGATTTTTTCTTCTCATGTGATTTGCATGCTCGAAGTGCCATAAAGTTTTATTATTAGGCTAACAGAACCTATCCTGATTATGTATATCAGATTCTATCCTAAAAGTTATATATATATATATTTATATATACATAATATATACATGATTTACATAAATAATATACGGAAAGAGTTTAGAACCTACCCTGGCACATAACAGACACTATGGTAGTGTTTTTTGGTATGCTATATCACTGAAGTCTTACAGTGTGACATAAGTGATTGTGCCCCACTTTGTAGATAAGTAATTAAGGTTCACAAGTTAATTGAGTTCTATAAGTTAACATACTTAATGAATTATCTGTTCTGTGATTTAAATTCATATTTCTGATTCCAAAGCAGGTACTAATTTCACTAGATCATTTTATCTCCTATTTAAGGAAAAAGCATAATTTCAGCTACAGAACAACTTGGAAATAATTATTCTTGTGTAAATCTTTTTTTCAATAGACAAGTGTCTCACTTTTACACAGATTTGATTTCTGTGAATATCAGTCCCACAGAACAAATTACATGATTCTGAAAATACATGAAAAGAAAAAAAATGTTTAGGAACAAAATTGTTTATTGCAAAGCTCCTCAACCAAAGTCTTGAATTCTACTCATATGGCTTCATTTTGTGCTATATTGATTCTTATATTAAATATAACTCATAAGAAGATTTGATATATTTTTTACTAGCCAACGACAGATTAAAGGCAGCAGAAAAGGCATAAAGGCTATTTGAAATAAGCAACATTACTGTTGAATTTTCAATGATTGACACGAAGAACATGAGAAGAATTTAAAAAATAAAATTTCACAAAGAAACACGTGGTACAAAATATGATGCTCAAAATAGAACTTGAGGCATCAAAACAAAAAAATGTGAACAATGTGTTCTCTGTTTTTAAAGACCATTGCATTTATAATGTAGTTGATGAAGAGCACCATGAGTTACCATTTCAAAAGTATTGGTGATAGAACTAAGCTTCATTTTCCTTGGAAAGTTCATTACACTCATTATATTTTTTCTCAGCAATGCTACACATTCAAACACACACATACTCTCAAATAATATCATGTGTGAACAGTCTTCAACCACAACCAGAATGTAGGAAGATAAAATCAGGATTGCCCATGTAAATGTAGCAAGATTAAATGGCTAGCCAATGACTAGGAAATACATTTCCCCTTATTGTGCATTAGCCAGATAATGAGTGTTTAAGGGGCCATTTCCAGAGTGAATTAGAATGTCATTTAGCTTTTTACTCATCATTATTTCTCAATATTATTGATATCTAAAGTGTAAAATAATGAAGAAAAGAGTAGAATATCTATTAGTGGCCAGAGTGTCAATGGAATGCAAAAGACTGTTGCAAAAGTCTCGTACCCTGAAGTAATGGGCAAATTACACATAAAGGCAGGACGTATATAATGTACACTCCTAATATGATGTATATTATTAAAATACGATGCACAAACCTCAATGTATTCTTCCAGCTAAAGTATACATATATAGTTTCTAGCAAAAGAGAGACAATGTTGGAAATGATGATAAAAGAAAATGCATGCAGTTCACCTGTATTTATGAATTTATTATGGAGTGTGAGTAATTCTGTAGTTCTTTGGTATTTCATAACTAAAACTCTTTATTGCATATCTATTATGTGCCAGGCACTGGGAGAAGTATTTGGGATAATGGGACTACATACTACTGAGTCTCTGTTTTTGTTTGCAGATTCATTTATTCATTGTTTCATTATTTGGTTCACCGAATATTTATCATACAACCAACATCTACAAAGAAGAGTGTTATGCCTTAAAGACATATTCTAGAGGAGATATTCCAAATTCTTGCTCCTATAGTTTAAACTCTAGATGAATATAAATAATTTTGCTAAGTTCCATGTTAGAGTTAAATATGGACAGCTCTGGATGCACTAAGGAAAACAGAGTAGAGAAGAACAGAAAGTGCTCTTTTCTTTTATGGTGTGGGGTAAAGGGTACCTCTTACCCTTGTCAGAAAAGTGTGGACATAACCAAAATAAGGCCAATCAGATTTTCTCTTGGGAAATTTGCATCTTGAGTGAAGACAAACAGGAGTGAAAGTCAATTAGAGAAGAACATATCTAAGAGATGGCCCAAATACTCTTGTTAGTGAGAAGGTAATGCTTATCAAATACTTTTTTCCAATAATAGTTTTTATCAACTGTTTTAACTACATCTACTGAAATGGTTATATGGGTTTTTTCTCCTCCATTCTGCTAGTCTGGTGAATGGCAGTAGTTTATTTTTAAATTTTAAATCTATCTTGCTTTCTTGGAATAAACGCTACTTTGTTTTGATGGGTAATCAGGATTCAAATAGCAGATTTAAAAAAATTTTGATGTCCCAAAATACATACAAAAATGTTTACAACTTAGTGTGTAGCTCAGTGAATATCCAAAAGCAAAATACATTCCTGTAACCAAAACCAGATTAATAAACAGACTCATATAAGCATCCCCAGAAACATACTTAGTCTGTCCTTCCAGTCAATGCTTCTACCAATTAAAAACTCTCCTGATGTCTATCACCATAAAATAGTGTGTCATGTTTATCAACTCTATATGATTGAAGAGGATTCTCTGGATCAGACTGAATGCTGTGATTGGTTGACACAGGCTATAAAGGGCTGAACTCTCTCCCTGCTCACAATTGGGACAATTCTGAAGGGCCATTCCAGCTTCAGAGCATTCCACTGGCACCTGTAGGCCTATTGTATCTGTGACACTTAAGTTACTTTACCTCTCTGAGCTTCTGTTTCTTGTTTTTAAATAGAGATAGTCATAGTACATAAATATAGTTATTATGAGAATTATATGCGATTATGCATATAAGGTCATTAGCATAGTCTTAGGATACAGTGAGCACTTATTACATGGTTCCTACTATATGCAATTAGAGTGTGCATTCAGAGCCCATCGTTTGAATCCTAAATTCATATAGAGTTAGTTCTTTGTCCAAATTCTAAAGTGTCCTTGTGATATTTCCGTATTTTCCATGTTTCAGTTACTACTGCTTTGTAACAAATTATCTCCAAACTTTGTGACTTAAAACAACAAATATGTTACATTCACAAATTCTGAAGATCAAGGATTTCGAAAGGTTATAGTGGGGACAGCTTGGCTCTGTTCCACAATATCTGGAACCTCAGCTGCAAAGACTCCAAGGCTGGGGTGGCTCATGACTAAGGGCTGGAAGCAACTGAAGCCTCATCCATTTACATGCTTGGCACCTAGGCTTGGGGGCTAAAAACTACGTACACTGATTGGAGCACCATTGTGTGGCTTTTCTATGAGGCTTGGCTTACTTGTAAAGTTCCATCTGTGAATGTTTGCATAAACTAAGCTGGAAACTGCGATGCCTATTCTAAAGTAGCCTCAGAAATCACACAGCATAATTTCTACCAATTTTATGCTTATAAGAAAGCCATAAGCCCACTAAAGCCTGACCAAAATAGCTAGTATCTCGGTTATCTCCTTGCATAACTATTTTTAAAAATTTTACAAGCGTAGGTCCTAAAGTTGCATAAGTATGTACTATATCTAGTCTATAAGAGATTTTAAAACCTAATTTGGGGACATAATTGCAAACTGTGTAAGTGTTAGAAATGAAAATTGAAAGGTATAATGGAGACTATAACTCAGGGTCTTGATTTAGTTTAGAGTTTCATGAGGGCTTGTCGAAGGAAGTCACATCTAGGCTTAAACACAAATGATTCTTGAAATTATAAACCCCCAATCTTACCCACTATTAATCCTGAAGAAAACATAGTTGTCTAATAACAAACATCTCTCAACTAGATGAACCATGCTTCAGAAAACTCCCTCTCAAAGACTAGTGACTAAGTGGTCATTGTTTATCAGAAGATGATTTAACACACTTGTATTGGAATAAAATACAATCAAATGCTCTCTGAAAACCTTCAAGAGAGTCTCTGTCAACAAAAGAGACTTAATTGGTTGGAGTCTTTTGTGCTCATTTGCTACATTAACAATCAGATGTGCTCTAGATCATCACTCCCAAAGGAGACCAGTGAGAGTTGGTCCTTTTCTCTAAAGGTTACTTCTGAATTTTGTACAATGCTTAATAATAGGCCATAGAGCATTACAGGAGACACTGTGACATCTAAAGGTTTCTGTGAGTTGTGCCTAATACTATAGAAACAATGACAAAGGAACTCTACCATCACCTTACCATCACCATCATCATCATTGCTAATATTGAGTGATTTCTACATGCCATGTACCTTTTCAAAAACTACAAAAAAAGAGCTATATTATTTTCCTTCTTTTATTATTAAAAAAACTTCAACCAAAATTAGGATGTTTAGTTTTCCCAAAGCCACACATCTTTGAAGTACAGTTTTGTTTTTTACATCAAATCCTATGTACTGACACTTGATTATTTTGTTTCTTGAAAATCTAAGTAACTTTTGAGGTTAACCCAACTTTCATAAATACTATTCTTCATGACATTAAATATTTTCCAAACAGGTTCAGGTCACAGGATATTATCCCTGATGATTGCATACTTCCATTGCCTGAAAATTTCTACTATTACTGGATCATACTGAAAGAATTTCAAACAACAGAGTGGTAGTTTTCTTAATCTTCCATTATGGCCTTCTACACCTAAATATGTGCAATGAAAGAAGTACAAATGTTGGTGCAGCTTTCCGTATTATTGACTCCTAAAACTTTCAGATGACTTACAATTTCAACTCTGACATGTAAACGGTGTGGAAGTAATCACTCCCATATTTATCACAAGAAAAAAGATGAAACCTAAAGTCAATAATCTTCCTTGGACCCATCAAATATTTGAGGTTACCAGGCATACTACCAATGTAACATGCATAATTGGAATACCAACAGAAGGAAATAGAATAGAGGAAAAGAAATATTTGAAGTAATAATGGTTAAGACTTGGGTGGAAAGACACATCTTAACAAATTTAAAGGAACAGAAAACATATGCTTGACAACAATGAAATTAAAGTAGAAATTAATAACAGAAAAATCATGGGAAAAATATCCTAATATTTGGAGATTAAACAATATATTTCAAAGTGACACACGGTCAAATAAGAAGTCTCAAGGCAAATTTTAAAATATTTTAAACTAAAGTGAAAATACAACTTATCAAAATTTGTGGTATGCTTAGAGGGTAATTTATACCACTGAATACATATTTTAAAAAAGAAGAAAGATATAAAATCAATAATCTAAGCTCCTACCTTAGAAAACTAGAGAAAAAAGAGCCATCACCCCCTAAAGCATGTAGAAGAAGAGAAATAATAAAATTTAGAGTAGAAAATTAGTTTGAAAACAAGAAAATAGAGAAAATCAATGAAATAAAAAACTGGTTATTTGTAAAGCTCAGTAAGACTGATAAACCTCTAACCACACTAATGTAGAAAAAAAAAATTACCAATGTCAGATATAAAGTAGAGACCTTCACTACTGATCCAATAAATGCATAATGAATGAACTCTATAAAATTGTATGCCCTAGAATTTGATATCTTAGATACAGTGGACCATTTCCTTAAAAAACAAAAATTACCAAAACCTACACAGGAGAAATAAATAATCTAAAAAGCTGTTTATCTATTAAAGAAATCAAATAAAAAATTAATAATCTCCAAAAAAAGAAAACATCTGTCTCAGTTTGTCTCACTGGTGACTTTTATCAAATATTTAAGGAAGAATTGATACCAATTCTCTATAGCACCTTCCAGAATGTAGAAGCAGAGGGAACACTACACTTCCACACTCATTCTTTCAGGCAAGCATTTTCCTAATATGAACACCAGATGAGGATATTACAAGGAAGAAAAAGCAGACAAATATTGCTCATGAACATAGATGCAAAAGTTTTCAGCTATATATTAGCAAATCTATTCTACAGTGTATAAAATGTACAAAAAATATTATACACTGAGATTTACTGTAAAGCTACAGTAAGACAGTGATTATTGATGAAAGAATAAACACATAGACCATGTGTCTTTTATATTCTGGATGTAAAAATTAACTCAGAGTGTATTACAGACTTAAATGATAAATGCAACACTGTAAAATTTCTAGAAGCATATATAGGAGAAAATATATTTGATTTTTGGTTTGGTGATAAGTTTTCAAATATAACACCAAAAACACAAGATATAAAATATTGATAAACTGAATTTATTAAACTTTTTTTAAGTTTGCTCTGTAAAGAAACTGTTAATAGAATAAAACAACTAGTACAGACTGGGAGAAAATATTTCCAAAACATGTATCTAATAATGGATGTGTTTAAAATATTAAAAAATACCTCTTAAAACATAGAAATAAGAAAACAAACAACCCAACCTAAAAATAAGCAAAATATGTGAACAGATACCTCACTAAAATGTACAGATAGAAAATAAATATAATTTTCATACTTATTGTTTTTAATGAATTAGAAATTAAAATAATAATTAAATACCTCTACACACCTATTAGAATGTCTCAAATAAAAATTTTTAAAAACCTGACAATACCAATTGCTGATGTAGGTGAAGAGTATTATGAACTCTCATTCATTGCTGGTGGAAATGCAAAATGGTATAGCCATTCTGGACCACAGTTTGGGAGTTTCTTAGAAAGCTGAAAGTAATCTTACCATGAGATCCAGCAATCACACTTCTAAATATTTACCCAACTGATCTGAAAATCATATCCGCATAAAAACTTGCACATGGATGTTTAAAGCAGATTTATTCATAATCTCTAAAAACTGGATGCAAAAAGCAGTCCTTCTGTGGGTACACAAATAAACATACTACTACTCAACACTGAAAGAAAATGAGCTATCAAGTCAGAAAAAAAAATAAGTGAATGCTAAATGCATACTGATAAGTGAAAGATGTGTGTGTGAAAAGGCTACAGACTGTATGATTCCAATAACTGGACATTTGGAAAAGGCAAAACTATAACTACAGTAAATTGATTCGTGGCTGCCAGGGATTCAGAGGGAAGGTTGAGCATTGAGTAGACTGAAGCACAGGGGAATCGTTAGGGTGATGAAACTATTCTGTTTGATACTTTAATTGTGTACCCATAATATTATGCATTTGTCAAAACCCATTGAACTTTACAGCACAGAGTGAGCCTTTATACAAATTTTTTAAATATTTAGAAGTCTGGGGAATCCCAAGATGGAAAGAAGACTGTGACAATTTAAGTGTATTACAAATACAGTTGACCCTTGAACAACATGGGTTTGAACTGTGTGGGTCCATTTATACACAGATTTTTTTTCAGTAGCAAATGCAACAGTACTACATGATCCAGGGTTGGTTGAATCCAGGAATGCAGAACGCCAGATACAGAGGAACCATGTATATGGAGGGCTGACTATACATGGATTTTCGACTGCAAGGAGGGTCGGCACCCCTAAACCCCAAGTTGTCCAAGGGTCAACTGTATATGTGATATCCTTACTAGTGTGACACAAGGGGAAATGCTGGTGGCAGTAGTAACTTTGGAAATGACTGAAGTCTATAATACTAAAGGCAAAATGAACTACACAGACTCACTGTACTCTAGTTGATAAAATTTCTTCCCAAGAAAGTACAGGTTAACAATTCTGATACTGCTATTAAACAGTTAAGGAAATTGATGGTTGACAATGGGAGCCAGGTTTCTACTGTCAGAGTGGGAGATTAAGATACGCAAGGGGATGGGCTTCCCTGGTGGCGCAGTGGTTGCGCGTCCGCCTGCTGATGCAGGGGAACCGGGTTCACGCCCCGGTCTGGGAGGATCCCACATGCCGCGGAGCGGCTGGGCCCGTGAGCCGTGGCCGCTGGGCGCCTGCGCGTCCGGAGCCTGTGCTCCGCAACGGGAGAGGCCGCAGCAGAGGGAGGCCCGCATACCACAAAAAAAAAAAAAAAAAAAAAAAGATACGCAAGGGGAGGAGGCTATGATGACCCATGTGGTAATGGATTAGAGATGAGGATATGGGTCGCCAACTCATGTTTGGTTTCATATACATACGGAGGTTTATCTAATAGAAATATTCATAGTTACATGTATACACACAGGTGAGTACACACATTTATTGCAATGATATACTTAGCATTCATACCTTGCTATGATACCAATAAAAGGAGACATTGCTGTTTTTAGGACTGGGACAGGAAATATACAGGGACTATACAAGGTGAGCCTCTTGTAGTGCCAGAAAGTAAGTAAGTACTCAAAAAAAAAAAAAAAAAAAAAGCCACGACAATGGAGTATGTCAAAGGGCCACGGGAGCCAACTGAAATAGTTCTCAATGTCCAAAGCTGAAAAAATTTGAACAAAATAATACATAAAGCAGTAAGAGATTATAGTTTAAAATATAAAATAAATACCCATGAGTCCATAGTGATATAAATAAATTCTTAAATAATAAACACATGGGGGAGAAGAGACAAAGCTCCTACACAGAAGAATTTCAAACAATTTATGGAGATACTCTGTCCTGAGTAGGGAGCATAAATCCTTACTCCTTAAGCGTGGTCTGCTCATAGTGACTTCCTTCCAAAAGAGCACAGTATGGAAAGTGGGGAAAAAATTTAGCTTTACAGTAGAGAAACCTGACAAACACTGCCTCAGCCATGTGACCAAGATCAACATTAACAGTGTACAAGTTAAGTTGATAGTATGTATCCTTGATAATGATGTGATGAAAATGGTACGGTATTCTTCCCCAAAACACAGCATCAGTCCAATCATGAGAAAAGCATAATAGTAACTCCAATAAAGATGCGTCCTCAAAATACCTGAGCAGTATTCTTCAAAACTGTCAAATTCGTGAAAAATAGGAAAAGTCTGAAAAACTGTCACAGCCAAGAGAAGCCATAAAGAGACACAACTCCTAACTATAATGTGATATTCTGGATGGTATCCTGGAATTAAAAGGACGCTAGATAAAACCTGAGGAAATCTGAATAAACTATGGACCTTAATAATAATTCACCAATATTGGTTCATTAATTGTGACAAACACACTATTCTAATATAAGATGTTAATAATAAGAGAAATTGAGTGTGGGGTATATGAGAACTTTGTATACTATCTTCTGTAAGTCTCCAATAAAATTTTTTTAATATCACAGAAAAGAAAGTTTATTTAAAATTACTTTTCAAAATATTTTACTTTAAAAAAATTATTTAAAATTATCCAGATTCATGGAAATTTATTTTATATTTTGGGCTGTAATTATATAACTATGTAATTAATCATATAACTCTAAAACTAACTATATAACTGTAATTATATAACCATATACCTAATTATATAATTATATGACTCTATCTATGTATCTATCTATCTAACCTCATTATTTCTTATTCCTGTACCTGTTCCAAGTCCTCAGAGGAGCCATTTGAGGTTGTCAATTACATGACTTGTGCTTCCTTTGACTCATATAACTAATATTCAAAGAGGTCTGCCCATGAACTGCAAAGGTCCAAGCATTCTCATTACGTTATTTAAAAACCTCTCAAGACTATCTTCTTTTTCGGAGCTATGTTAATTAGCCAAATGAAAAATTCTCATATGTGACCTTATCAAGCTGTGATTCTGAAGAATGAGGATATTTTAAGAATTTCTCATGTAGTTTCCATCTAAGTTAGTGTCTGATTCCTACTTCAAGACATTATAAACCTCTTATTTATTCATAATCATATTTCCTTGTGGCAGACCATGGCCTATTCTCATCTAGTCTTCCCACCTAGTCTTTCCTTCTTTCCTTTCTTCTTTCTTGCCTGCCTGCATGCAAGTGGCTAACATATGTAGAAGATTAGACAGAGATATTAGTTATATGCTTTCAGAGCCTACAACTGGCTAAGAGGAGAAAGACATTAAAATGTAAAAGCACAGTGATAGAAAGATGTACAACATATAGAAAGGGTACACAAAGGAATTTTCTATAAATTACCCTAGTATACAAAAGACAGAAATATTAAAATGCTATCCAGAAAGACTAATTTATATAAGGTAGAAAATCCAGTGGTTTTTGCCTGTTTCTATTAACTCTGCCACAATACCATTTCAAAAAATATTTTTCATCTTGCCAAAAATAGAAACAAACAAAGAAATCCAAAAACAAACTAATTTGTGGGTCATAGGCAATGCTATAAAAGTTATTTCTTAGGTTTAGATGTAAGGATACCTACATGTACAAAGGCTTAAATTAAATGAAATGTATTTCTTTTTCATATAAAAGTCAGGATGTAGGCAGTTCTAGGCTAGTATGGTGGCCCTGCTCCATGAGGTTTCCAGGAATTCAGGCTTTTTTCTACTATTGTTTCACTAACCCTAGTGGGTAGCATTGTTCTAATGACTGAATATAGCAATGAGGGATTGGAACACATTATCCACATTCAGGCAGCAGATTGGAAGGGCCTAGGAAAACAGAACAGAAATGAGAGCACACTGTCTTTTAGGGAAAACCCCAGGAATTTGACATATAACACTGCCATTTATATCTATCTTTGACCTAGCTGTAAATGAGGTTGGAGGACATGGCTTTTATTCTGGACAATTATACAACTAGTTAAAAATTGTGTGAAAAGGAAAAATAGATATTAGGAACAGCTAACAGTTACTACCATATCCACAGGGAGATAGTTTGGTCTCTATGTATGAAATCACCACTACTTACATCCAGTCACACAGAGTTTATGTCTAAAAAACAATGCTGATTAATAGAACATTATACAAAGATGGAAAATTTCTGCATCTGCATCCTCCAGATGCAGTAGCCATATAGACTATTATAAAGCACTTAAAATTTGTCTTGTATGACTGAAAAGCTAAAATTTTAATTTAATTTTATTAAATACAGATTTAAATAGCTACATGTCGCCAGAGATACTACACTGAGGGCATAGCTATAAAACTTTAGAATGCTCCCTTGGCTATGATCAGTTTACACTTTCCTTCCAGCTTCTACTGGACCATGTGTAGATTTATTTGCTTAGTTACCTGTTAAGAGCAAGCTTTCCAACTTATAGGATACATGTTCTCTTCCTTTTTCCTATTTCCCCCATCAAGATTTTAGTCTAGGCTCCCTTTGGAACATCTCGCTGTCTTTTATGTTTTTCAATTTAAAAATTAGCAATAAAAGTGAAAAAAAATATCTGGTATGACCCTTTATATGAATTTGTAGCATTGTCTAGTGTCATTTGAGTACTCACCCAACTCAATAGGTCATGTCCTTAGGATATAAGGACAAGGGTAGAAACCGTCCAAAAATTCTGGGAAATGCAACATTATCATTCTTATTGCAACAACTCTGTTGGATCGTAGATCTTTGATAAATTCAAGGATTTCTATCCTCCCTCTCATGACCATTTAACATATTCAACAGAAGTTATACTAGTAACTTTCCCTATGGACATACGTATGCATTTCTATGTGTGAACATGTGTGCATATGCACATATTCGTATGAGAAGAGTGGAATGACCAAAGTGAGAAGCAGCAAGTTTAATATGTATAAAGAAGAGACATATGAGGTATCCTGGCTGGTAAATGTATATAAAAGGAGAAGCCATTTCAAAGACATTAAGAAAGGGAAAAAGATGAAAAGAAAATTTCATTTCTTAACAAATAAGGAAATTTAAAACTACAGACTCATTTGCAATAAGAAAGAATAAAAACTGCACAGAGAAAAAAGCAATTCATCAAAACTTAGCCAGCATGTGTATTTTCTGCAGCATACTTGCTTAAATTTTTTTTTCCTCCTTACTATATTTTCTTTCAAAACAATCTTCCTGTTCACTACAGTTAGAAATTTGAGGTTTGCTCATCTTGTTCTTATAGTTCCAAAATTTAGTTCCTTCTAGGAGTGAATTATGCATATCTACATGTTGAGCTTCAGGCAGAACATCAAGAAAAAGCAATTGCTATTTCAATTTATTAAATGTACTGCAAGCAAATTTCTGACTATAGGACAGCTCTGTCAAGAAAATTAGAGTTTTAGAAGTGGAAACTTCCAACTAGCACACATTTACCATTAGTTTATTCTTCACTTGGAAAGAACATGGTGGGGGAACCAGAATACAGTATTTAGTTTTAGGTGGTAGATGAAAAAAAAAAATTATTTTATTCAAATTTGATCTTCCATAGCTTATATTAAAATTATCATTTTTGTTTATGAGGAAAAATTCCTTTCACATTTCATATAAAAATTCTTATTACAAATATAATATGGATAGCTAACATATTTATATGTCTAGAAATATAATCTGTAAGACATTCTCCATGTGTATGGAAAAAGAGTTTGGGTTAGGGAGGAATTAGGTACATAAATTATCATACATTCAAAGGCGTGAACTAATAAAGAAATGAAAGATTTCTAGGGAAATTTGCTAAGAAAAAATACAATCAGGTATCATATGTGTGTGTGTGTGTGTGTGTGTGTGTGTGTGTAATCAATGCCATCAGTTCATGCCTACATTTTCTGTCATTTCTAGAATACATTGAGCATAAATCAGTTATGGTAGCCATGAAATCTGAATTCAAATGTCAACGTAACAATGTTCCTCTTTCTTTCTCTCCTGCTCTTTTTCTTTCAGTTTGGTGTGTGTGTGTGTGTGTGTGTGTGTGTGTGAGATGTGTATAAAGTCTTGCTCAAACAATAAATTAGAATGAATGGAAAAACCCTTAAGCTTCTCAGATGTTATACTCAGGAAAGAGAAAGAAAAGGTTTGCTTTGAGGAGTTTTCATTCGTTCTTAAGTAGGGAAGGATAATTCTGTGTTTCAGTGCCTTAGAACCAAGTTTGCCCTGGAGATGATCACAACTAGAAAAGAGAGCAGTTTGGAGAAGTTAGGATAAGACTTACAGCTTCTCTCCAAGAGAGGGAAAACAATTCAGTTCTTTTTCTAAGAGCAGAGTTTTAGAAGGAGTGGAATGGGGTTAGGGGTAGGAGATGAAGGTATTGAATAACTTAGGGAGGGAAAACCACATTCAGGGAAAAGAGAAGGGCACACCTCAGCTGAGGTTCATGAAGTAAGATACCCAAGACTATTCATGTTATAAAAATAAAGTATTTTTAAGTTTCAAACTTTTCTAAAAATGCATGGCCTAAGATCATTATGTTTTCATTAAGATAAAATGCACTGAACCATAACTTAGTATTTAATTTTGAGGATTAATTATATAAAATTATTACCATTAAAGACCTAGAACATGTTTATTCACAATTAAACATTATTTCAGTAAGGAATATCTTTGCATTGCTGAGGGTTTGAAAACAGTATTGTTTTAAAGGAAAAGATGAAATAGAGCACTGCTGGATCTTTTGGAATTAAGGCGCTAAAGTAGAGGGTGGAGGAGCAGTTTTCCATGATAGCTATGGAGACCATTAAAATTAGCTTCATACAAACATATGTGTGATAATAGAATATGTCCTTATTTGCTTTGCTGTGTTTTTTTAAAAAATTATATACATCACAGGTGTTCAACATTATAACTGGACATCTGTATACATTGCAAATGATCACCACCACAAACCTAGTTACCATCCATCACTACAGAGCTGGTCCTCTTCACCCACTTTGCAGACCCCCAACCCTTTCCCCACTGGTAACCACAAGTCTGATCTCTGTATCGGATTGTTTTTGTTTTATTTTGTTTGTTTGTTTTGCTTTCTTAGATTCACACATGAGTGAGATCATATAGCATTTGTCTTTTTCTGTCTAAAATATTTCATTTAGCATACCTTCAAGGTCCATTCATGTTGTTGCAAATGAAGGATTTAATTTGTTTTCATGGCTGAGTAGTATTCCATCGTGTACACATCTTCTTTATTCATTCATCCATCGATGGACACTTAGGTTGTTTCCATATCTTGGCTATTGTATAATGCTGTAATGAACATAGGGGTGCATATATCTTTTCAAATTAGTGTTTTTGTGTTCTCTGGATAAATACACAGATGAGGAAGCACTGGATCATATGGTAGTTCTATTTTTAATTTTTTTGAGGACTCTACATACTTTTTTGCCATAGTGGCTGCAAGAATTATGGTCTCACTAACAGTGTAAAAGGGTTTCCTTTTCTCTTTTTTGATAATAGCCATTCTAACAGGTGTGAGGTGACATCTCATTGCTATTTTGATTTTCATTTTCCTAATAATTAGTGATGTTGCACATCTTTTCATGTGCCTGTTGGTCATCTATAAGTCTCTGGAAATATATCTATTCAAATTTTCTGCACATTTTGTAATAGGGTTGTTTTCTCACTGTTGAGTTGTTTGAGTTCTTTATATATTTTGGATATTAACTGCTTAATGGTTATATGATTTGCAATATCTTCTTCCATTCAGGAGGTTGCCTTTTGTTTGATGATGGTTTTCTTCACTGTGCAGAAACTTTTTAGTTTGATATAGTCCCATTTGCTTATTTTTGCTTTTGTTTCCCTTGCCTTTGGAGTCAAATCCACAAAAACATTGCTAAAACCAATATCAATGACATTATTACCTAAATTTTTTTCTAGGAATTTTACATTTTTTTTTCATTCAAGTACTTAATCTATTTTGAGTTAATTTTGTGTATGATGTAAGATAGTGGTCTAGTTTCATTTTTTTGCATGTGGCTGTCCGGTTTTTCCAACAACATTTATTGAAAACACTATCCTTTCTTCAGTGTATGTTCTTAGCTCCTTTGTGGTAAGTTAATTGTCCATACATGTGTGGGTTTATTTCTGGGCTCTCAATTCTGCTCCATTCATCTGTGTTTCTGTTTTGTGCCACTACCATACTGCTTTGATTGTTGTCATTTTGTAGTATAGTTTGAAATCAGGGAGGGTGATACCTCCAGCTTTGTTCTTCTTTCTCAAGACTGCTTTGGCTATTTGGATTGTTTGTGGCTCCATACAAATTTTAGAATTATTTGTTCTTGCTGTGTGAAATATGACATTGGAATTTTGATAGGGATTGCATTGAATCTGTAGATTGTTTTGTGCAGTACAGCCATTTAAACAATGTTAATTTGTCCAATCCATAAACATGGAATATCTTTCCATTTATTTGTGTCTCCTTCAGTGTCTTGTAGTTTTCAGTGTACAGTTCTTTCCCCTCTGTGGTTAAAATGATTCCTTGGTATTTTTTCTTTTTTATGCAATTGTATATGGGATTGTTTTTATAAATTTGTAGTTTTTAGAGCCCAGTATTACTGTACAGAAAACCATAGATCTCTGTATATATGATGTTAGCTGTGGGTTTGTCATATATGGCCTTTACTATGTTGAGGTGTTTCCCTCTATACCCACTTTGTTGAGAGTTTTCATCATAAACGGATATCTAATTTTGTCAAAAGTTTTTTCTGCATCTATTGAGATGATCATATAATTTTTACCCTTGATTTTTTTAGTGGGATGTATCATGCTGATTGACTTGCAATTGTTGAACCATCCTTGTATCCCTGGAATAAAACCCACTTGATCATGGTGTATGATCCTTTTAATGTATTGTTGGATTTGGTTTGCTAATATTTTGTTGAGGATTTCTGCATCTGTATTCATTAGTGATACTGGCCTATAATTTTCTTTTTTGTGTGGTGTTTTCACCTGGTTTTGGTATCAGAGTAATGCTAGATTAACAAATGTATTTGGAAGGTTTCCCTCTTTTTCAATTTTTTGAAACAATTTGAGAAGAACAGATACTAAATATTCTTTGAATTTATCATAGAATTTGCCAGTGAGGCCATCTGGTCCTAGAGTTTTGCTTGTTAGGAGATTTTATTGATTACTGTTTCAATCTCCTTACTAGTATTGGTCTATTCAGATTTTCTGTTTCTTCATGATTCAGTCTTAGAAGATTGTATGTTTCTAGGAATTTATTCATTCTTATTGTTTGTCCATTTGTTGGCATATAATTGTTCATAAGTCTCTTATGATCCTTTGTGTTTCTGTGGTGTCTGTTGTAACTTCTCCTCATTCATTCTGATTTTATTTGAGTCCTCTCTTTTTGTTAGTCTAACTAAAGGTTTGCTAATTTTGTTAATCTTTTCAAAGAACAAGTTCTTCATCTCATTGATCTTTTCTATTGTTTTTTCATCTCCATTTCATTTATTTCTGCTCTGATCTTTATTATTTCTTTTCTTCTACTGAACAGGGCTTTGTTTGTTCTTATTTTTCTAATTCCTTTAGTGGTAAAGTTAGGTTGTTTATTTGGGATTTTTCTTGTATCTTGAGGTAGGCCTATATTGGTATGAACTTCCCTCTTAGAACCACTTTTGCTACATTCCAGAGATTTCGGAATGTTTTATTTCTGTTTTTCATTTGTCTCTAGGTATTTTTTTATTTCTCCTTTGGTATCTTCAATGACCCATGTGCTGTTCAGCAGCATGTTGTTTAATCTTTTTGTTTGTTTGTTTGTTTGTTTGTTTTGGTATGCGGGCCTCTCACTGTTGTGGCCTCTCCTGTTGCGGAGCACAGGCTCCGGATGCGCAGGCTCATCGGCCATGGCTCACAGGCCCAGCCGCTCCGCAGCATGTGGGATCCTCCCGGACCCGGGCACGAACCCGTGTGCCCTGCATCGGCAGGCGGACTCTCAACCACTGCGCCACCAGGGAAGCCCATGTTGTTTAATCTTAATGTTTTTGCCGTTTTTCCCATTTTTTCCTTGAGATTGGTTTCTAGTTTCATACCATTTTGGTCATAAAATTGCTTGATATGATTTTAATCTTCTTGAATTTATTGACTTCCTTTGTAACTAAAATGTATCTATCATAGAGAATGTTTCATGTGCACTTGAGAATAATGTGTATTCTGATGTATTTCAATGGAATTCTTGAAATACAAGAATTGTATTTGAAAATACAAATTCTTGAAATATATATCTGTTGTCTCTCTGGTGTAATGTGTCATTTAAGTTCACTGTATCCTTGTTGATTTTCTTTCTGGATGATCTATCCATTGATGTCAATGGTATATTAAATTCCCCTACTATGCCTCACTGACATTAACAAGTTAGAGGGAGAATTCCAAAATGGTGCCTACCAGCACCAGCCTTAGCAAGGTAGCTTGATGTCATAAAATTGGTTCCTGCCAGTGTCTCAGTTTCCAGGGAGCAGCCCAACTGGTCCCTGCATCTGGCAAATGCTTTGAGATTAGTAAGTGCACTGGTATTTGGGTTAAGTGAATCTGTGTGAAAGCCCTTCAAGAGTGGGTTTTCCATTTCCTATAATTCTATAGTTTTCCCCATTTGTTTTCAAAATCGGTTGTTTTGGGTACCTATCTCTCTGGGGCAAGATCTAGGGATTAGAGTGGAGCTTGAATTCGATTGTGCATCACCACAGCTGGGGTACAGTTTGTTCCTTGATGAGACTATATATATCTGCCTCTCTTACCTGTCTCATTGTTGTCCCTTTACCCTTTGTTTTGGAGGCTCTGTTCATCCAGTTTTCAAGTTCCTTTCCAAGGAAATTATTTAATAGGTAGCTGTAGGTTTGTTGTGTCCATGGGAGGAGGTGAGTTCAGAATCTTCCTAATCTTGAACCCTCCTCCTCCTTTGCTGTATTCTTTAAATAACATTTTCCTAAGCTGGAAAAAAATAATGTAACAATATTACTCAAATCAAACATTTCCTGAGAAAGACTAATTTAATGAACACTCAGATGAAAACAAAGAGCATTTTGCCTTAAATGTTATACAAGAATTCCCCATAAATTGACCAAGATAAGGAGTCCAGTGGTACATGGTAATATTGTGCATGGCTACTAAAGGACAATATTTTTAACTAATATTTTTCAAAAGCCAGTGACATTTAGTAGAAATATTCTCATAAATATATTATTTCCCATTAAATTACTTAGTGATATCCTTGGTTGTATGTCTAACAGTTAAAATGTTATTTGGCTGTATTTGCTTTAAATTATACATAATTCACTGCAGAATATTTCAACCTGAGCTAAAGAACAGATACTAGACATAAAATGTGAACTAGTGGGTTCAAATTTGATGAACACTAGGGCCTCTTATTACTGCAAGAATGTATATCTATAAAAAATTGAAATAGGTCAAAATCCTTAAGAGTTATCTATTACTGTGTAACAAATTACCATAAACTTAGACACGTAAAAGAACATCCTTTTGTATCTCACAATAACTGTGGACAAGGAATCACAGATTAGTTTTGTTCCCTGAAAGGTGGGAAAGTACTGGTCAGGACTGACTTCTCATCCAAAGGCTCAACTGAGGAAGAATTTGTTTCCAAGCTCACGTGGCTGTTGCCTACATTTAGCTCATTGTAGACTGTTAGGCTGAGTACTTCAGTTTCTTGCTGTCTGGAGGCTGAAGTCTTGTCTAATTTCTTACATTTATCCACATGAAACAAAGTTCACTGAATGTGAGGATGTGTAAATGAATGGATGATAGATGGTTTGATAGATAGGAAAATGGATATTTAGCTATATTTTTAGTGTTCATAGTCTTTTCATTTTCTTGGCTTTAATATTCTAAATTTATAAATGTTGATCATTATTTAAACCATTTATTTATGAACCCTTTTAGTAATAATAATATAAGCATTTGGTTATTACCTATATTATATGTTTTTAAAGACTCTAAAATCCTTCTACCCCTACAATTTGTTCTACTTTTATGAAAAGGTATCTGGAAGTTCTGGATAATTCACTTTTTTCAGTTAATATATTAAAAATCCCTTTACCAAACGAATATAACCTGGGGGAGTTAATGAAAGTATCCATTAGCATCCATATATGACAGCATAAATCAGCTTGGAATATGAATCCAGTAACCATATAAGGCTCAGAAGTTCCAGAGAATTCCCATGCTTGCATCAGAAAAATATGTACAGGAATATCTTATGCTCAGGACACTCCTTGGAAGAAAAGATCTAGATGTGATATGAGATGGTCCTGGTTTTTATTAACTGATTAGTTATTTAATATTATAACATAATCTTTAATAATTTTCCTGATGAATGGAAATCCTTAGGCCTAAGCAATCCCCATAAGGAGATATCAAGCCTGTATTTTTACCCAACAATCACTTCTTGAAGTTTACTGAAATGATGAAGGCCTATCCTCTGCTCTTAATGAATTTATGGTCTAGAGAAGATTTTTGGTATCTACTCCTTGGTAGCCTTGGCTGAAACCTCTCTTCAGTCCAAAAGCTAAGAGTACTCTACAGCACAGAAAAATAAAATCAAAGTACTCTCTCCCACAAATTGCCCTCAAATGTTTAGGGGCCTATATATATGTGTGTGTGTTGTAATGAATCTGTTGGGAAAAAAACACTCCTCACTCTTCAGCAGTGTTGGCAAAATGCATGTCATACTTAGGTGAATGTGTGTCTTAAACTAAGGTTTTTGTGTTCAGTGTTCAAAGATGGGTAAACTGAAGCAGCAGACCAGGAGCCATGGGTAAGGCAATTAACGAGTGAGCTAAGCATGAAAACCAAGAAGATAGAAGGAGATCATTTACTTACAGGGAAATAAAATGTATCCCCTTCCTATTTTGGTCTTAACCCAGGCTATAAATTGGGTCGGAAATACTAACTTCTGAAAAGACTGAGAAGTTACTTGTTTTTTCTCTTAAGACATTGACCAAACATTGATGGACTGAGAAATAGACACATATATGGAACAGGAAGAAGAGAATGGAAAAAAAATTCTTAGTATAGTAATGAGAGGCTTTCTTAATTGAACAACTGATTTACTCATGGTATCTTCCTTAATTTTTACACAAACCCCTTAGATAGATGCTGTTATCCCTGTTTTACAGTAGAGGAAACTAAGCTGCAGAGTTGAGCGATTTCACTAGGGTTCACAACTGGGAAATGGCTCATATAGGATTTGAATCAAGGTCTCTTTAACTCTAAAGACTAAGCCCTTGGTTTAACGTGTTTTATTCAGAGATAAATTAAGCACACACCATGTTAAGTGATAGTCCACTGGCTAAGAACATAGACACGCATAATCCCACTAAAAATCCTGACAAAGGAGATCTCTATAATGTCACAGCAATTTTCAGAACTTTTTCTGCAGCTGAAGGACATGGATTTGAACGAGAAAACTCTCATGTTTACACATTTTTACAATTCCTTTAGAAAATCCACAAAATACTCTTGAATTTAAGAAGAAATTTCAAGGATATCATTGGTAGCCTCAGGAGGGTATTGCTGGCTCCCTTGGTAGAGAATTAAAGATGTTGTGATTTAAAAGGCACACAGCAGTTAAGAAGCATGTTACTAGACAACTCTGAGCTTGAAAGTTGCCTAGTAGATAATACGGGAGCTTTCAAAGGAAAATCCATAATATCCTTGGAGGAATTGTTAAAGCTACTCAGGGAATTCGGTTTCAAGGATATTTAGAATATCCATTTAGTTTTCCTGTTTATAACATTATATATAAAAGCCTCATAGTAAATGATAGTGGTTTAATATTTTAGACTTCAGATACCATACAAAGCACATATTAAACAGCAATGGAAAAACATACAATTTGGCTCCTAGGAACTCACTTTTTCTTAGTTTACTCCTACCTAAGTACTGATAATGCAGAAGTTCTCACTTTTTTTTTTTTTGGTTAACCTTTTAAATTATTGAGGATCTTAAAAATCTTTTTTGTTTATGCAGGTTATATCTATTAACACTAAACCATTAAAATATTTATTTATTAATTCACTTAAAATAACAATAAGTATAAAACATGTTAATCTCAACAATATACTTTAATTAAAAATAGTTATATTTTCCAAATAAAAAATAGTGAAAACAGCACTGTTTTAAATTTTTTTTAATCTCTTTAATTTGTGGCTTAATAGAAGAGAGTCCCATTCTGATATCTGCTTCTGCAATTATCCTGGGGCAATGTTTGCAGTAGGCTGAATAATGGCCATCCAAAGATATCAGGTACTAATCTTGAACCTGTAAATATTACCATTTCCATATATATGGAGAAAAGGTTTTTGCAGATGTGATTAAGGATCTTGAGATGGGAAGATTATCTTGGATTACCGGGGTGGGCCCTAAATGTAATTACAAGTGTCTTTGTAAGAAAGAGGCCAGGAGAGATGTGAGTCTTTACCAGACCAGTAACTGGAGCGTGATATAGAAAATAATTCTTGCTGATTAGCAAGGCTGATTCCCTGATCTACTAGAGAATCTATGAGTTATTCAATATTGTTTTAATAAATCACAATTGTCTTATATCAACCAGGATCACTATCACTAAATGCAAGCAATTAAGAATTCCAATACACAAAATTGTTGAACTTCTTAGTACACAAATCAAACTCCTTATCCCCTATATTATTTTATATACTCTAAGATTCTTAAAGATAGAACTAACATCCTATTTATGGTTCTAACTTATACTCTGACATAATGCACAGTACATCATGGACCCAAATTAAATGATTGTTGACTAAAGAATGTATAATTGATTATTCCACTGCAATGTATAGAAGAAAGAAAATCAATGCTTTCCGTTACTTTCACAGTAATGTTCAAACACATGGAAAGCCCTTTAAAATCTAGCCTCTGATTATCATACCAGCCTTATATATACCTGATCATTATATCTTTAACAACTTAAGCAGAAATAAAACTAAATTACTAATCTTTCTCTTAAAGCAAAATGCTATTTCTTGCCTTAAATTATGTAACAAATATTGATTGAATTACCACTGAAACATGAAGCATTTTACTAGGTGCTGGGGGTAAAAATGAGCTAAGTCTGAAACTTCTACTTCTGTCTATGTGGTAGATCACCTCATTCCTCCTGCTGAGAACATTTAGAAAATTTTAATAAAATATGAAATCAAAACAGAAGAAAACAATCGCTTGGAAGACTTTGGAAAACTACCAATTTAGTCAAGACTTGAAGGACCAAGATCCTAGCTAGAAGGGAAATTCAGAGAAATGACCCTGACATTCTGTGCCTCTTCTTCCTTTATGGCATTTGCATGTACCAAGCTGTACCTTAGAGGCTGAGAAGCCAAGAAGTTGAGCAGAGATTTACATGGTAAAGGGGACAGGGAGACAAAAATTTACAGTTCAAGACCCAACAAGAATGAGTAAACACCCCAAGCTTTCAGTTTGACCCTTAAAGGCTATACTTTAGGAAAAGGGTATAGAAAAATACTAAAACTGAGTTTCAAATTAGCTAAATCTTAAATGGATTAAAATGATGTTACTTACACTAGCTTACTATTAGGTGGAAAAGTAAATTCTCTATGCAAAAAAGGTAATATACGGAGTCTTAAATTATCTTTACAGCTGACAATATTCAGACTTCAATAAAAATAATCAGACAGTCAAATAAACACACTTAAACAAGCAGAAAAGAATCCACATAACTTAAACAGACTCACAGGAGGGAGGTCTAGGTTTTGGAGTTAACAGAAAATAAATATAAATATCATTCATATTTTAAGAGATTAAAATATGGAGGGTTAACAGAGAAGAAAAAAGAAGAATTGAAAGTACAGATGAGACTGTAAGAGACATACCGGACCTAAAGAATAGGCCAAACATACATATGATGAGATTCCCAGGCGGAGAAGAAAAATACATGGGGAAGACGCAATATTTGAAGAGATAATGTATGAGAATTAAAAAATATATATATCATGCATATATTTAAGAAGGAAGAAAAAACTATGAACCCCAATCAAGATAAATTTGAATAAGACTATGCTGAGGCACCTGATACTAAAATTACTGAAAATCACAATGAAGAGAAAATCTTTTGGGCCTCTCACTGTTGTGGCCTCTCCCTTCGCGGAGCACAGGCTCCGGACGCGCAGGCCCAGCAGCCATGGCTCACGGGCCCAGCCGCTCCGTGGCATGTGGGATCTTCCCAGACCGGGGCACGAACCCGTGTCCCCTGCATCGGCAGGCAGACTCTCAACCACTGCGCCACCAGGGAAGCCCAAGAGAAAATCTTAAATGCAGTCAGAAGGGGGGTGGAGGGGAAAGACAGACTATTTTCAAAGGAACAAGATTGAGAATGGTAACTGACTTGTAAACAGAAATGAAGGAACCCAAAATGTAATGAAATGGATTTTTTAAAGGATAGAAGGAAATAACTGTCCACCCTTGATTCTATATCCAACAAAAATGACATTCAAAAAAACCCAAGAAACAAAAGCCGAAAAAGAACCTTCAAAAACAAAAAACTGAGATTAGTTAAGAGAAATCACCTAATAAGGAGTTCTTCAGGCAGATAAATACTGATTCCAAATGGAAACATGTAAATGAAGGCAGGAATGAAGAACAACGGGAACAATATATGTATGGATAAATACACAGGAAAATTGACTCTATAAAATGAGAATAAAAGTTATTTTTGAGGTTTAAAAGTATGTAGAAGTAACATATATATGAATAAGATCACAAAAACAAGAGGGAGAGGATTGAATTTAAAGTATTGTAAGTTCCCACAGACATAGAAAACAAACTTATGGTTACTAAGGGGGAATGGGGGGGGGATAAATTAGGAGTTTGGGATTAACAGATATACACTACTATATATAAAATAGATAAACAACAAGGACTTATTGTATAGCACAGGGAACTATATTCTATAACTTGTAATAACCTATAATGAAAAAGAACCTGAAAATGAACATATATATATAAAACATACATATTACATATATATAAAACTGAATCACTTTGCTGTACACCTGAAACTAACACAGCATTGTAAATCAACTATACTTTAATAGAAATTTTTTTCTTTTAATCCCTGAAGTAAAGCCTATTTGAGTAACATTTAGAAAAAAAAAAGTGTTTTAAATGCCTTGTATTATACAGGATGCAAAAAGACTATTTTATATTGATTAAGGGTCAGGAATGTCAAAACAGGAAAACAGTATTTAATTAGCAAATTCATAGAAGGAAAAATAAATAATAAATAAAACAACCCAAGAGAAAAATGAAAAAATAATAAAAACAAATTTTAAAAACCTGGTAAACCAAATAAAAAACAAATAGTAAGAAGATAGTTGTCAAACTAAATGCATCAGTGATTATTTGAAATGTAAATGGACTGAATACATTAATGGATAAATAAAGATTGTCAGACTGGATAAAAAGATATTTATATGCTGCTTACTAGACACACTTCTTAAATATTATAATGTAGTAAGGTTAAAAGTAAAATTATAGAAAGACACCCATAAAAACTCTAACCAGAAGAAATCTAATATAAAATATAAACAGTAGACTTTGCAACAAGATGTAGGTCTCGCACTCTCTGGACAGCCAACTCAGATGGAAATTAGCTGAAATTTTTTGGAAGAATACTCTTAGGATGAGCAACTGTAGGGAGAATAAAGAAAGCAGGTATGGGTATGAGGTAAGATGGGTTCCACCACACTTAGAATGTGGGCTGAGGCAACTCCATGCATGGAATGAAGATGATAAAGCCCTTCAGAGTTGCTCGATTTGGAGGAAGATGGCTAAGAATTATAAAGTTTCCATCAACCAATTGCTAAGTGTAGGCTGTCATTTGGAAGGGAGCTTGACCTTGGGCTAATTGGCTTACTTTAGCTGAAGACTAAAGTACTGTCAGTCAGAAGCACTTCCGGTAGCTGGGAGAATACCTCCCTCCTTCAATCCTGAAGGGGAAATTAGGGAGCACAGCACAGACTCAACTACACATGATTTGTGTGTTCAGGAATAGAAAATGGCACCACTTATATGTACTTATTTGTCTCAAACATCATTTGTGACTCTAATTTTCACAATAATCATATAAGATGAGTATGTATTCTTATCACAATCTTATTGATGAGAAAATTGAGAATCTGAAAGGCAAGGTCAAGAAAATATTAAAGTTGGAAATCAAACCTAAATTGATATGTCTCTAAGGTTTCCATCTTTCTGCCATATATACTATTTCTAGACTAGTAAGAAATTAAATTAACTTTAAGAGGAATTTCATGACAAAAAACATACATTTAAACATTAAGCATAGAGCTTATTTTTCTAGTATATTTCCATCTACTTCATTTTTCTGTGCTATTCTTTTCTGAACAAATGACACTTTAACTCCCTAAATAGTTTCATTTCAGTCTGAAGGAAAGTGATTCTATGACTTAGAAGCGCTCTAGAAGCTAGATTCAAACACTTTAGGATTATTTAGTATAGGTAGACCCAAAGGCAAGCCAGTATGAGAAGTACTAATAATATGATTTTCTCTATATAAGAGGGACCATGAATTAAATTTTTCTTTATTCTCAAGAGATTTCAATTGTGAGCATTTCCAATCAAGAGTTTTCAAATGTGATCATTTCCAATGACCAGCCATATCATTCCAGTGCTACCATCTTAGAGTATATTGCATACAATTGCCCAAGTGTTTAGAATCAAGATATAAAATGAGAAAATCACTGTGTACTTTGGCTTAATTTGGAGAGATTCTGCAATGGTCACATTAATCCTCTAAAATTCTATTTATACTGAGAAGTATAGATCTCTTGAAGGAGATTAAAAATATGTGTAGGAAATGAAAATGTAAGTTAATTTCACTTGATAATTCAAAGAAAAAGAAGTCAAGGTCGGGACTTCCCTGGTGGTGGCAGTGGTTAAGAATCCACCTGCCAGTATAGGGGACACAGGTTCGATCCCTGGTCTGGGAATATCTCACAATCTCACATGCCACAGAGCAACTAAGCCTGTGCGCCACAACTACTGAAGCCCACCCACCTAGAGCCCGTGCTCCACCACAAGAAAAGCCACCGCAATAAGAAATCCATGCACAACAACAAAGAGTAGCCCCCGTTGCTGCAACTAGAGAAACCCCATGCGCAGCAACGAAGACCCAAACGCAGCCAAAAATAAATAAATAAATAAATTTAAAAAAAAAGAAGCAAGGTCAATTATGGCATCTATTTCTAATAGAATCATATGGTTAGATATCCCCTTAAAAATCAATGTGTGTGTGTGTGTGTGTGTGTGTGTGTGTGTGTGTGTGTGTGTGTTAGGCTTCACATATATTTAAATGCTATGGCAAGGCAATATCTATAAACTTGACAGAGATGCCAGCGGGTATCTATACCTCTTGAAAGCTAACACAAAATCAGTTGGTGCAATTATGGAATTTAGCTGCATTTGTGGTGCTAATTTATCTACTGGCATCTGTAAATGATTTTATTATAAAAAATTCAAAGGCTCTGCTAAAAGCCAAATTAGGCTTGGTAGCAACACAAAAACATTATCAACCAGGGAAATCTCTAAAAGCACCAGCAAACAAGGAAACATCAAGTAATGTCTGGAAAGACATAAAATGTGATATCGATTCATTAAGTGCTGACTACTGTTTTAGTTGAGATCTGAGTAAAAGTGTATTGCTGGTGGGTATGCCGAGTGTCGCTCCTGGGATCTATTTTACCTTTTTTCTCTCAGATATTTCACAGGCACGGTAACTAGGGCCTGAAGTTATTAGCAAGTTACAGATGTCAAAGTTCAATGACTGCTCAATGAAGGAGAGGAAACAAATAAAGAAAAGACATGCCTTTATATCACAATTCCTATATATATATTTGGTACACTTTTAACATCAATCAAAAGAATAAATTAAAAAGCATTTGATCAAAAGGCAATGAGCCTTCAAAATTCATACAGAAAGTAATTGACATATTAATAATGTTGATATTTGGACTGCTGATGCCAATGACAAAGGGAGATACTCGCTGAAGAAAAGGGTAGAAAAGAAGTTTTTGTAAAGGCAAGAATAAAATTATTTCTTTTATTTGAATCTCATAAAGTCTGTCAGATTTAGTCACAGATATAACTTCTGTCTCATGAAGTTCCTGGTAAAATGTTAATTTGACAAGAAATTTAAAGGTTATTTGAGCTGACATCCTCATTTTTAAAAAAGATTCAAAAAGTTTAATGGTTGTTCCACTTGTGATTGAGATTGAAATCCATCAATCTTTTAGCCAATGTCCTTTCCTTCTCAGCTGTCTTTCTTTCAATCATATTTAGCAACAGAAAAAGCCTCCCCCTTTCGGGGCAATTTTTAGCTAAAGGAATTTATTCACTAAACAGTGATCTTTATTTAAAGGCCAGTGGCAGATTTAAAGTCTTAAAATTATACCTACCATCAAACTTCAAGAAAGTTCACAAATGCAAGCCACTGAGCAAATAAAAAGAATGGCTTATGGGTGGGCTTTCAAATAGAACATGACTCATTCTTCAAATGGCTTGAAGGGACAATAAATTCAAGACTTATTAGATCAGAAATGTTGGTCTTTCTTTGGTCTTTGAATGAAAACGCCACAGTAGCCTGAGTTTCAGATCTTACAAATAGGTGTTCCTAATGACTTCTAGGCACAAAAGGAGAGATATCTACAAAGGTTGTGAGGCAAGTTGACAATATTCTTTTATAGATGAAATCTAGCAATTTACATTGATTTTATTTCCAGATAAATCAATAACCAGATGATGTGTATAGGGAAGGAAGATACTTAAAACTTAGGCACTAATTATCATTTAGCAGTGCCATCCAGGTGTACCCAAGTCATTTATATAGCTGAATTTATCATTTGGATAATCAAAGTACATTTAAATGTTACCAGCAGAATGAATTGCTTAAAACGATATAGTTGAGTTTTCTGTGAATAGTAAATGGGTAAACTGACCTATGGCAATATCACTATAATCACAAAGAATGCTGTTGCAGTCTTTGCCCTTTCGTGCAGTATGCTATGCACTGTATGTAATAGGTATAGAATAGGATTGAAATAAAGTATGCAGGACATCATCAAAATGGAATTCAGAGTGTCATCATCCTCTTCCTCCTCCTACAGTGTGGTTAATGATTTGTGACTGTGTCATAGCTTGATTCAAATTAGAGATACTATAAAACATTAAAATCTGTTGGTTCATAAATTGAGAGACATTCACATATTTACATATTCATATACTAGATGATATCTCACTGATCCAACGTGACTGTCAGAAAGGAAGAGATTTTCCTCTACTCTTCTAGGTTCCTCTGACCGGTCTAGGAATTAAGTTGATGTGAGACAGATTAACAGGAGAAAATCAAGCAAAAGTTTAATAACATATACATTGGAGAGATCCAGGAAAACTGAGCAACTCACCAAAATGACTGAAACCCTCACCTTAAGTACTGTCTTCAGCTAAATACAAAAATGGTTTTGGGAGTATTGGTTTGGAACTTCAAAGGGGAGGAAGGCAATTGACTTGGAGATAGAAAAGCAAATGTTTGGTATAATAATCAAATATTTGTTGCACCTTTGCAGAGACACTGTGACGCGGAGAGGAACAACAAACAGGCTTAACAGACTTTGCTAGGTTCTTCCCTGTCTACCACACCTAGTTTATACTGAAGTTACCTATGGCGATAGCTCCCTTCCTGGAACATATCCTCTTTTTATATTCTTTTAGGCATTTAAGAGGAAAGTCAAAGGTTCTTCCTGAATCTTTTGGGCCTTAAAAATAATGAGGCTAAATTAATCCTTATGCCAAAGAGACACATTTTGGGGTGGCAAATTTTGCTCCTCTACATGATATATTTGACAACCTTATGTACCTAAAGTGAAATTGACAATAGAGGAGGGAAAAAATCATTACTTCAGCCTGGTGGAATCAAGGACCACGGTATGGAAGTGATGCCTCTGACCAAGAAGTTGAAGTAAGATTTGGTGAGAAAATGAAGGTATCCTAGGCCATAAATTGTTTGTAGCACAATCACCCAAATCCAGCTGACAGAAAATGGTGACCTGATACCAGTGTACTCAACCATTATTTATCCTGATGCTGTGTTTGACTAGGATATCTAATGACATTTCACCTATATTCAATCACTTTTTAATGTTTTAATATTTGTTCAGGTATCCTTTGGGCTTCTGTTAAAACCGTTTTGAGGGTAATTTAAATTTTTATATGTATCACATTTTTTACCATCTTAAGAATGAGAGGATTGTTGTATATTTGGATTTTTTTCAATTTTATTTGCTTTCAGTCACACTACTGTATGTGTGCAATTTGTATGATCTTGTAGTCAAAAATTTAATTACTTAAATTTTACTTTTTAAAAGACATCCCAGTGACTGATTTTTTTAAAAATCCCGAACATTTAAAAGGTAGTTCTTTTTAGGAAAATTAGCCATTTGTCAAACTGATGATTAGACAGAACGATTTAAGTAAAATTTAAGTTTGATTAAATAATTGGAATTTAATTAAATTTAAATATAATTTTGGGACTTCCCTGGTGATGCAGTGGTTAAGAATCCACCTGCCAATGCAGGGGACAGGGGTTCATGCCCTGGTCCGGGAAGATCCCACATGGTGTGGAGCAAGCAAGCCTGTGCAACTACCGAGCCTGCACTCTAGAGCCCGAGAGCCACAACTACAGAGCCCACATGGCACAACTACTGAAGCCCGTGTGCCGAGAGCCCAAGCTCCGCAACAAGAGAAGCCACTGCAATGAGAAGCCTGCTCACCTCAACGAAGAGTAGCCCCCACTTGCTGCAACTAGAGAAAGCCCGCGCACAGCAACGAACACCCAACTCAGCCAAAAATAAATAAGTTAATTAATTTAAAATATATATATATATATTTAGGACTGCAAAATATATGCAAAAACCCTCAAAGACAACTGGTCATTTTTTTTCAAGTGATTTTAAATAAAGTTGCATTTTCTTATTGCTTTCTAGTGTTCCCTAACTTCAATTGTTGTTTGATCAATATGTAGAAGGAGGTAAGGGAAAGACTACTCTATAGTATAATGTTCTAATTCCACACTTGGCCAATATCATAAATTCTTAGTTTATATAAGAGCACGTATTACCATATCATATTTATGTTTTGATAAATGCATTTCAATAAAATTGATTTTATGTGCAGTCAAATATATACTATTTTATGTATTTACAATGATTATCATAGACTTCATGGGGCTGCAACTGCTATGACATGTGGTTGGAATAAGCAAAGCCTTATGTAGTGTGATAGGAATGACATTTTTTGCTAAAAATGTGCTAGACTCCAGAGGACCTTTGTAAGATAAAAACAGCCCAAAGGTCCTGAAGGAAAGCACATTTTGACAGTCACCATTAGCAAAGTTCATGTGTGATTGAATGGAAAGAACACTAGTCTATAAGTCTTGATTTTGTCTTAACTCTGTCTTAGGCAACTCAAACTTTCTAGGCCCCTTTTCTACTGCAAAATGTTGGATTTTTTTTTTTTTTTTTTTTTTTTTTTTTTTTTTTTTTTGCGGTTCGCGGGCCTCTCCCTGTTTGTGGCCTCTCCCGTTGCGGGGCACAGGCTCCGGACGCGCAGGCTCAGCGGCCATGGCTCACGGGCCCAGCCGCTCCACGGCAGGTGGGATCTTTCCGGACCGGGGCACGAACCCGTGTCCCCTGCATCGGCAGGCAGACTCTCAACCACTGCGCCACCAGGGAAGCCCAAAATATTGGATTTTTATTTGACGATTCTAATCTTGCTTTAAATGTGATTATATGTTGGTTTAACATTGAGCTAAGAGGAAATGGGAGGTTCAGACAGGGATATGTAAGGGTGGATTCAAATTACAAGAATGAAATTTGAGAGATAGGCCCACCAAAGAGAATGAATGACTCTATTTGGATCTGGGTCTCCAGGAAGAAGTCGTAAGAGAAATATTTGAAACCGAGTTGAGAGAGAACTGATGTATATTTTAGCAATTCTATCTTTCTCTCTTTGCATTACTTCCTATTATAATAGAAATATATTATTTTTATTATATTTCTCTGTATATCTGAGGCTTACAGATTTATGCTAATTTTTAAGGGGAGGAAGCTATTCTCTCTGGATTACTGAACTTTAGCCAATATATTTAAGGAACAATTAATTGACCTGTACCTTCCAAAGCAGTGGCTGCATTAACTGAATTTCCTGAATTATGCTTGCGATTAGACTGCATGATTTAGGCATTATGTGTATACTTGAAAAAGCTATTTCTGAGATACTAATAGTGCTTTTATTTGATTCAGAAATTAAAGTAAAGTCTTTCTTAAGGCATTCTATAACTGGCATTAACTCTTCTACCACAAAGAGGTTATCTTAAGTTGTAAAAATGATAATTATAAATATTTCTAGGTCTTGGAATGTTCAGTAATAGCTGTCATGTAGATCAGTTTTAGGTTCAATTCTCCACCCTTTGTCTAACTTCTTCTTGAGATTTGACTTTTGGTTTGTCAAGTATTTTTCTTGAGAGTGCTATCTGGTGTAAAATGGTGCATGACTGTTCAAATTGTATTTGTGTAAATACCAGAATCACATTATGAACCTCTGATATAACCATGAAATGGTACAGTATCTCTTATCAAATATGTCTTGGAGAGGGCATAAATCAAGCTTCAAAGATAGTGCTAGTATTCATGAACAGTTTATAAGAGTCAAGCAAAGCTACTGGAAGATGAGAGAGCAGACATGAGCCATCTTTACCAAGCTACACAACCATGAGACCATTCAGACTGCAGATTGTCAGACATTTGGGTGAGGTCACCCTAGACCATCCAGCCACAGGGAAGATAGCCCAGACAAAAAGAACTACTCAGCCAACTTAGAGAATTATGAAAATAATGAATGTTTACTCTTGTAGACCACTAAGTAGTTTCTGAGTAGTATATTACACAACAAAAGCTAAGTGATGGAAGGATAGTGTGAACCAGTAGTAATTCCAGGGTGTTAATTTTTTTGGTGGTGTAGACATTTTTAAATTTTTGTTTTGGTTAATTTTTAAACAGGTTTAAGGGCTAATGAGTAGAAATCAATCTAGAAGACGTGTCTATGTTCCAGGAAAGAGAAGTCTTATTTCTAGTTAACACTAAATGAAAACAAAATAAATAGTGTCTAAATAAGAAAAGTTGTATGTGGGAAGATCTACTGTAACAGAAAGAAAAGTGAATGGATTATTCTGTTGGGGTTTGGTGTTGGGAAGCTGAGGTAAGAATTATTTGTTCGCTTTCCATTTTTTTGTGAGGTAGGTTGTACGGCCACCCACTGAGCCTGAGAAGAAGGCGATTCAGTGTTTTAAATACTGCTGTGAAGATGAGAGGCAGAGCTGACTAGAGGAATATACTAGAAATGACAGGATCTTTTGAAAACATGAAACACTATAGCTGAGAGTTTGTTTCAATTTGTGATTTTTATTTGCACAAAAATGCACTGTATTAGTCATATATAAAATATACAGTAAGGCTATTCTCTCCATATGTAAGTGTCAGAAAATGAAATGTACACCTTTGAGGTTTGAGCAAGAGTTCCCCTCACATTGCCTTGGTTGAAAGACCTCTCAATACTCTGTTCTCTTAATGCCCAATCCTTAGATTCCAAGCCTCAAAGGAAATGTGTTTTTTCATTTTTATCAATGATCATTAATCCACGTTTAGAGAGAGCAATTTTTTTTTTTAATAATCATGTCAAAGTTTTAAATTTTTGGAGATGTCTCCCTAAAGCCCTCATCCAGGCTCTTTGTGGGAATTAGTGCTGCTCCTAATTAACCATCAGTTTTGGGTTAACTCAAGAAATAAGGACAATCATGAATAACGATAATAATAATAGTACAAACTATGGTTTAAGAAGCTGGATATCACTGTTTATAAATATACACATACACAAAGACACGTGCACCACATACATATTCAACTTGTCCTCGGTCACACAACAGCAAGTGGCAGAGCTAAGAGACAAACCCAGGGAATCTAGTTCTAGAGTCTGTGCTTTTTTTTTTTTTTTTTTTTTTTTTTTTGCGGTACGCGGGCCTCT
>NC_041219.1:82552418-82574577 GCF_002837175.3 Physeter macrocephalus | reverse complement strand
CCGTGGCACGAACCCGTGTCCCCTGCATCGGCAGGCGGACTCTCAACCACGGCGCCACCAGGGAAGCCCTGTGCTTTTAACTACTAGGCTGTTTTGCCTTTGCAAGGTTCTGGATCATTTTTATCATATTAGATGAACATATTCACAATAGACATTCAGAGATTGCCAGTGCTATTTGACAAATATATTAAGCTATCAAAACTCAGATGAACTATATCCTTCTACCAAGCAGAAATTTTTTGAATCAAACACAGATAAGTGCATGGATACGATTTTTAGTGATATCAGCAGTCAGAAACGTATACATAGATAGTATGTAATAAGGGGGATTATTTCGGTATTTATTTCATTCTTCAAACTCTATTTAAACATCCTGGGGATGTAGAATTCATTATTCACTTGCACAAAATTAGGAAATGATTACATAAATAGATAAATGTGTATAATATAGGAGAAATGCCTGAATAGCAGTGTGTTGCATAAGAATGATAAACCTAAAATAAAAGATAATAACAGTTTTTGTTTAACAACCTTCCAAGTGACTGAAATCAGTAATTAAATGTATTCAAATCTGCAGTGACAGAGCTCAAACAATGTATATGTACTTAAACATGCACATTGTTAATGATGTTGAAAGCCTAGGAAAATGCAATCACAAAACTCTGGTGCAAGAAACAGGTCGTAATATTTGGGTAATGGCTCCTGGAAGGGAAAAATTACTAAAATAATAAAACTGTTTTTGTGACGACATTCAGAATTTGTGATTGTCATTCACACAAAGTTCACTGATAATCCAACAACAAGCAAAAGTTTATAGGTCTCAAAATACTGTCAGCTGGATTAAGTTAAATATTTAAAAATATTGTAATGGTGTCTTTTTATTATATTTATTTTTTTATACAGCAGGTTCTTATTAGTCATCCATTTTATACACATCAGTGTATACATGTCAATCCCAGTCTCCCAATTCATCCCACCACCACTCCCATCCCCCGCCACTTTCCCCCCTTGGTGTCCATACGTTTTTTCTCTACTTCTGTGTCTCAATTTCTGCCCTGCAAACCGGTTCATCTGGGTTTCCACATGTATGCATTAATATACGATATTTGTTTTTCTCTTTCTGACTTACTTCACTCTGTATGACAGTCTCTAGATCCATCCACGTCTCTACAAATGACCCAATTTTGTTCCTTTTTATGGCTGAGTAATATTCCATTATATATATGTACCACATCTTCTTTATCCATTTGTCTGTCGATGGACATTTAGGTTGCTTCCATGACCTGGCTATTGTAAATAGTGCTGCAATGAACACTGGGGTTGCATGTGTCTTTTTGAATTATGGTGTGCTCTGGGTATACGCCCAGTAGTGGGATTGCTGGGTCATATGGTAATTCTATTTTTAGTTTTTTAAGGAACCTCCATACTGTTCTCCATAGTGGCTGTATCAATTTACATTCCCACCAACAGTGCAAGAGGGTTCCCTTTTCTCCACACCCTCTCCAGCATTTGTTGTTTGTAGATTTTCTGATGATGCCCATTCTAACTGGTGTGAGGTGATACCTCATTGTAGTTTTGATTTGCATTTCTCTAATGATTAATGATGTTGAGCATTCTTTCATGTGTTTGTTGGCAATCTGTATATCTTCTTTGGAGAAATGTCTATTTAAGTCTTCTGCCCATTTTTGGGTTGGGTTGTTTATTTTTTTAATATTGAGCTGCATATTAATATGTAGAATGGGATAAGAAGAAACTCTTTAATTTCTGTAAGTAAAATTTTAAAAGAGTTGGAAGAAAATGTACAAGATAAGTTAATGTTTCTGCTTTGGATAGTTATGTATGAATAGCCAGGGACTAAGTTAAATCTTCTTCTGTATGTTTAAATGAAGAGCAAAGTTTAAGTTCAAGAGTAGTCAGCCTGAAAAAATTTTTTTAAGTTTTAAATACATTACATAAGGTTCTTAGCATGTATCATTTGTTGAAGTGGGCTTGAATCTACCTCATAAAATATAAAATAAATATAGAAACTAACTTCTCATTTGAAACTTTTGGAATAAAAATATTTATATTTATATTTTGGCTGAATTTAATGGTGCCTCCAGCAGCTAATTTCAGTGCCTCCAGATAAGGCAACACTGGAAGGAGTTGGTTACACTAAAATTCCCAGACAACTTTTATTCTTTGTTGTTGTTATATTTCTTTATAGCTGATGACAGGGATCAGTTTTAGAAGTCTGATGGGGCAGTGATGAAGAGCAGTCTAGTGTCTATGAAAGCATCCTGCTTCTTATGTTTTTGTTCTAGAGACAGTTCCATGGACGTGTACTGATGCTTTTGTCACTCTCCTCCATGCGATTACCACCTTTGCTAGTGAAAACGGGCTCCACAGCATTTAATCACTACATCAGCAAAGAAGTCATTGTCCCTGACATCCCAGCACTAATCATTTTGCAGCAGTAAGGAAAAGTTGAACAGGAGAAATTACATGGCATTTTTTATAATATTATTACCCATGTTTCCTAATAGGGAAAAGTATGAAATAAGAGCACTTATATGTTCTTGTTAGTGTCTTAGCTCTATTTGGTTCAAACATTTTTATCCCAAACTTTGAGAAAAAGTTTAGGCAAGGTTTTATTGTTACTTTAAAATTTGGCACGTAATTACTATCCATTTTATTATGCATGATTCTGCTAAGGAGCAGTCTCTCTACTAGCAAATAAGTAATTGCTCCTTCTTTTAACTTTTTTTTTTTTTTGCTCCACAATTAAATATAAAATATCTGAGGAAGAGACTACATAAGGGATATGAAACACATCCAAAATAACTCAGCATAAACTAGACCCCAACTTTCCACCCCCAGCTGAGCTCTTTCCATTACTTGCCTATTTTCTGCTCAGTTTGGACAATCTTCCCTTACCTGAATATATCTTGAACATTTTAGCCTCAGTATATTTACAACTTTCAACCCATCTGTTAAAAAGTATCCATTTGCCAAAAACCGAGGCTTCTTTTAAGCCCCAGTAGTAATGTGACTTTCATGAAATCATCTCCAATCGTCATAACAAAAGTATTTCTTCTAATTCCAGCAGCATCATATATTCTTTTGAATCATGTATCACATAGTTTATTGAATTAGAATTGATTCTTTACATACCATATATTCTACTATTTTGTAATTTCTTTGAAGGCAACTCTTTGTACCTTCAAACCTTGTTTTAGCCAAGGCCATCTTAAGCCAGCTTCTACCCAACTCACCAGCTGTCCACATGTACAGAAGTTAGCCCAACCAAGATCAGCAGTGCCCAACAAGGTCAGCTAAACCATCCAGCTAATTTATAGATAAATGAGAAAAAAAAAGATTATTGATTTAACATACATTTTGTGATGACTTGCCTTGTAAGCTCAGTTCATTCTGAGTCAAATTAGTTTTCTTTCACCTGTTTTGAAAGTTACCATGGTATATCCTCATGACTATTTCTCTTGACGTCCTGTTTTTGGTGTCCAAGTTATTTCTATTAGAGACAAAGATTACTCAGTGCTAATCCTTAGGTCTTTCTAATAACCGCCTAGCTCACGCTCTGGTCTTCTGGCAAGTTTCTTCCAGGGATGCTAAAGATCCTTTGTATGTTAAAATTTTTGTTAGCAATTTCCAGGTACCTCAGCTCCTCTAAAGACAAGTTAATCAAGTGATTCACACATGTACAACATATTTGAGCCCCTACTCTGGTCAGAAGCTCATCTAGATGCTGAGGCTTAAAACATGATGAATGAGACATGATCCCCGCTCTGGGGTTTTGGGATGAATGTGGTACTTACTACTCACATATTATAGTGATTAAGAAATGTGCTCTGGTGTCATATAGTCTTGGGTTAAATCCCAGGTCAGCTACTTACAAAGAGTATATACTTAAGCAATTTACTTCTTTCTATTACATAAAATAAAATTTGAATTAAGTGTATGAATCTGAGAAATGAGGATAACAATAGATACCATTGAGGATTACTTTGAAACTTAAATTGAAATAATGCATGTAAAGTACTTAACATAATACTTGAAACATAGTAAGTGTTCAACCAATGTTAGCTATTATTATAAATAAATAAATTTCAATATGATGAATGGCATTTCAGAGATATGCAAAAAGTAACTTTGAGAACACAGGAAAAATTATTCTCCATAGAAGACTCAGGTAAAGCTAAAGATAACAGGTGATATTTGATCTGGAACTTAGAGAATGAAGAGAAAGCTGGGCAGAGAAAGCTGGGCAGCAAAAGCAGGAAAGACAATTCCAGATAAGATACTGGAATGAACATAAGCTGAAAAATATCCCTGTGTGTGAGAAATAGTATTCTGGTATTGCTTTGATAGAGATCAGTCTTACTACTTTGAAATTGGGAGTGTATAAAAATAAATAATTTTCATTATTATCTAATGAACACTTTACTATGAACCAAGGACTGTGTTAAGCTCTTAGGCTGCAAAATTTCAATGACACTGTGGCATTGTAGTAAAATTATTATCCCACTTGTTTGATGAGAGATTGAAAAGCAGATTTAGTTACTTGCCTAAGTCCACTGTATCGCCACAACAAAATTATTATAGACACATGGAAATTTTGTTTGCCATGATTTTGAACCCAGAATTTGAAACCAGGCAGCATAACTTCAGAAACCATACCATCTCCTGGTCCATAAATGGTAGCTAAGGATACTCAATTATATCTACTTAATTAAAAGTAAAAAAAATCTACTCCCTGTGTGAGTACCGGAACATGTACATGTATGAATCTAAATAGTAAAAGATATTGGGGAATGTGAAGAGCTGTGGAACTGGAAAATATATGCCCAACCACAAGACATTCAAATTCAAATATTTGCTTAGCTAAATGAAACAGTCTAAGGGTCATACTTACCCAGTTGGTCAGTGTTCAACTATATTAAGCAGTGAAGTATGATGTAAAAAATTTAAATCACAGAGTAACATGATGGGCTTTACAACTTAGAAAGTCCAAATAAGGAAGGATTGGATTGGAGTGGGGAGAGGTTGGAGAGACATATATAAAGGAAAATTCAAATAAGGAATTTAGTTCTGGACTAGGCCATCGGCAGCAGGAAGGATTAAAGGCGACAAGCCGAGACACTTGCTATTTGCCTAATGAAGCCACCCTGATATTTTGTTGAAAAATAAAGCTGAATCCTCCAAGACAACCCTTATCCTATGTATTACCAAATATGATTTGGGAAAATGCTTTTTAAGGTGGGTATTGAGAAGATTTCAATACTCCAGTTCAGTATTATTGCCTTCCTCTAGAATGCCTTGCAAGAAATGTCACCTCTTCCTTATATGTCCCTGGAAGACTATATAGGCAGAGCTATAATTCAGGCATGTGTTTATGTGGAGAATGGAGATATTACCTTCCTCATAAGGAAACATAACGTGAAGTAAATGTAGATTGTCTGACACAGAGCATGGCAAGTGGTAAATCTGTAATAAATGTAAACCATTTTTACAACTATTTCTATTATTAGTAAAACCAGTCCATATAGACAGAAATGACAGAAAGTAATGCAAATGAATGGCATTTCTAGAATATATAAAAAAATAATTCTCTAATTTACTTTTTAAATAAAGAAATATAAAGCCAAGAAAAGTTTAATGTAACTTGTATGCTTTCAATAAATATTTCCTGTCTGATAGAAATATATAAATAAAATTTTCCCCAAACTGTGGTTTAATAAATATTGTTAAGTTGGATAAGAGCATTAAGAAAAAAATCTCCCTGGTCATCCCTTCCCATTTTTATGTTTTTCCTTCTATAAGTTTGAAACGTAATCTTTTCATCTTAACCTGACACAGCCCACTGTTGGGTAGTCAGTAGGTGATATGATTTATTAAGTCATGTTATGGTTTTCAGTTTTTAGATGACATGCACATTATTAGTTTTTTAGGATAACTTCAAGATTATGTTCCATTTTTATATTCAGTTTGAATAGTTGTTTGGATTTCAGAAAAAGGAACTGAATTATTATTCTGTTATGAGAACAGCTTTGCCTTCCTCCAGCCAGACAGAATTGGTGTCATGTAATCAGTCCTTGACTGTGTTAACATATCTTACCAAAACCAACATGAAATAGTGTAAACTAGCATAACTCTTACCTGTCACTTTATTTATAGGGATTTGTATTAACTTGCAGAAATTTCACTGATCTTTCTTTTGACTTATCAAAAGTAAATTTGATAGCTAAGTATGTTCACTAATAGTCTATAAATTTTTTCCTAATACTATAACACATTAAAACGTATGCATTGCATTCTGTAAATGATTTATGAACAAAAATTGGATGTGAATGATATGGTACTCTCATTATTAGGACTTACTATATAAAAATGTAATTTATAGTTAATAGAATCAACCCATTTTCTGCCTCTATTAGTAGAATGGCATTGAACAATTCCATAAAAAATTATATTATTTTGCTTTAATCTATCAAAAATATTTCTACTTTTACTTTTGTCTCAAACAACATAGAAGAAACTGATTTAGATGGAAGAAAATAATGATAATAACATGGCATTACATGGTACACTTATTTTAAAGTAAAGGTCACTGCCCAAAGCCCAGTCATCTTAAATTTCATCAAATATTGGAAAAAGTGAATATCTAAATTCTGGGCCATTATGTCCACTGGGGCCCTGGACCCTACATTTGGAAGACTAGGGCAGATGTTTGCTGATTTACAATGAATAATGCATAGAGGAAGCAAGATGCTTGAAATTTCTCACTGGAACTTCCAGTTGAATAGTATATAAGCAAACATAAAGTTGCTGCCTATTGAGATTTTCCTCTTTGTAGACTACCTTCAAATAGATTTTTGACATCAAGAGCAAGGAATATTTTGGTCTTGGCATTTCAGTGTGCTCTTTTTCCTTTCCCTTTGTATATGAAGAACAAAATATGATTAGCATTGTTGGTCAGTGAAAAATAGACCAAAAGCAGTGAGAGAAAATTATTTCAAGGCCTATCTGCCCAATTATCTCCAGTATACAACATCAAACTGTGAGTCAGAGGAACAGGAGCCCAATTATCATGAAGCACTGAAGCCCCAGTCACACAATGTGATGCTACACTCTAGTGAAAAAAGAAGCAATTGCTGAACTTATTTAATGAAACCTAGACCCATGGTTTGAAGATTTGGGGTTTTTTTTAGCAGTGCGTACATATAGGAATGTTTATACTAGCACTCTATACTTACACTAAACTCATACTTTAATTATATATTACTTATATTGAATAGTGTTTATAACTAAGGATAAACAATAAAATATTATTAATAAATCAGAATTATTTTAATTTATTAAAATTAGAATAATTTTTGAAGCATCTTTTTTAGTTCTAGTAATTTGAACTGAGATGGATCATCTGTCTTAATTTTCTCTCTCCCTTTTTTTCTTTTAACCACTTCCTAATTCATTCTAATACATTTCAAAAGCTGAGAACCACTGGCCTTGAAGAGATTTTATGTCTTCAAATGTTACATGTCTATGCATTCTTATTATTATACAATGGGACTTTACAGTGCTTATTTGAAGGGGGGTGGTTATTCACATATTCTCACCTAGGAGGTAAATATTTTGCTGCCTTTTGCTGGGAAAGGAACAATTCCTGTGATTTGTAATTCTTTCTAACCAGAAAATTCGCCAGTTTTAAAGAAAGAAAAACAAATTTTACTCATTAATATAACAAACTGCTATATTTGTATTGAACTTCAGCACTTTTACAAGCACTTCCATATTTAAATTATCATGTGATGTTTCCAACACACTTCAGAGGTAGAATATATATTCTTTGTTGGTTATTTATCTACTACTTGACGTGTTTGCCTATTTCGATATTCAGATTCTGAGCTCTATTTTCTTATTTTAACTTGGGGATACTCCCTTTCAAGATGCTCTATCTATGATTCTAAATATCCTCTTTGAGTAAATTATCACAGATTTATAAATCTCATAATTAATTTGAACTTATTTCTTATAAACAATGCATTGTTGGTTTTTTATATATTTTTTCAACAAAATTCAAGGACTGTCATTTATGTAGTATAACTCACCTACATTTATTGCATTTTAATACATTAGAAGTTATTCTTGCCATATTTTTAATATTCTCTACTTTCTTTTTTCTTTAATAAAAATAGTTTTCTTTTTTTCTCTTACAGCAGATAGTAGATATCAGAGTTTCTATACTGCTTTAAAATTTGTGCATTCATCTTATAGTGATTTTCTGAATCATAATATTATTTTAAAATGTCTTATTCTTATCAATGACTATTTCTCATATTTTACACGTTAAGTATTCAAGTACTTTCAGACACCCACCCTTCCATAATGTTGATTTTGCTTCATCTGATGAGTTCTCTTTTTCTTTTTTTTCATTTATTTTATTTGTCTTAAGCTTTTATAAAAGTCAACGTTAAACTTTATCAAGATATATGATTATTTAACTCTGATTTCTCTTTTGTTTTCTCTCTTTTTTTTCCAAATACATTTCTCAACATGAATTATTGTAAAACAAAAGTTATGAGACCTTGAGCTCCTAAAAGTATTTTTATTATGCCTAGTATTTGAAAGAAAATCTTTGAAAATTTTGAAGCACACAAAATCTTGTGTCTAAAGTTCTTTATCTTTAACACTTAAAAGTAATTATTCCATTTATTTATCATATCTAGGGTTGCTTTTGAGAAGTTTAGTGCCAAATTAATCTTGTTCTTTTATAAATGGTAATCACTTTCCTTTTAGAAGCTTTTAGACTTTTCTCTTGGTTTTTAATATCTTAAATTTCTCTATAATGTGTTTGATTTTAGCTTTTCATTTTGCCTGATATTACACACATGCATACACATCAATGAAGGACTCTCATTTTCTTTAATGCCGGGTATTTTATCTCTACTGTTTCAAATATTTTCCTCACCTTTACCTTTTCCCTACATCTTAATTTTTTCTTCTCATTCAATTTTGATTGTACTGTTATAATCAAATATTATATTTGATTCCAGACTGCTACTCCCATTTTAAAATCATCTAGGTTTTTTGTTTTTTTTAAAAATTCTCTGTCCCTGTATCCTTTTCTGCTGATATCTGGAATATTTTTAAAATTTGATCTTTTAATTCATTATTTTATTTTCCTCAGTGTATACATTTTGTGCTCTCACCTATTATATTTTATACTTGATATATGCATTCACCCATTTTAGGCTTTCTTATTTTTATTTCACAGTATGAACAACTTTATTACCTCTGTGGTTATGTTTATAGAACATACTTTAAGTGCTTAGTTTATATTTTCCACTAATTCTACTTTATATAATAAAGGTTTTAGCCTGTTACATTTCTTTTAGAGTAGTTGGGTTACTCAGGTATCTACTTACTCTGACCTGTGAGCTCATGTTTACCTGTGAGTAATATATCTTGGAGAAATGTCAAAGACCTGGACACAGCCTGTGCTTACAGGTAAATATATGTGGGAGAGCCTGAGCCCCATGTAGGCAATCATGTTAATTATTCCTTTTCTCGTCTCTCTGTAAAGCAACACCTCTGCTCAGGATTTCAATTTTAAACTATTTTGGAGGAGAAAAATAGGGAGAAGATAAATATTTTATCTAATACACCAACCATGTGGGTCTGGAAGGGGAGGTATCAAAGATTATCTTCTCTGGGGGCTTCCCTGGTGGCGCAGTGGTTGAGAGTCCGCCTGCCGATGCAGGGGACACGGGTTTGTGCCCCGGTCCGGGAAGATCCCACATGCCGCGGAGCGGCTGGGCCGTGAGCCATGGCCACTGAGCCTGCACGTCCGGAGCCTGTGCTCCACAACGGGAGAGGCCACAACAGTGAGAGGCCCGCGTACCGCAAAAAAAAAAAAAAGATTATCTTCTCTGATCATATCTAAAATATCTCTTGCATTATTAATTAATTCCTCATCTTAGCAGAGCTCTTAGGCTGTCCTGATGTTAACCACACTCATTAGAGAGGACTGGGCTATTGTTGATGATTTCTGATGAAGGCCAGTAATTATTTTCAAACTTATCCCTTCATGACTCCTTCTAGGAACCAAGGCTGTAGTCTCTAGGCTTTGAGTCTTTTATATGTATATCAACAAGGCTGCTGCCAAAGTGATTTTCTAATATTTGACATAGGGAATCATAGATGAACTAAGCTTAAGAAACAGATATATTAGAATTCAAAGTTAAATTATACTTATCTAGAGGGAGCCTGGAAATAGTTGGGCATAAAAACATAAGTAATTACCAAGAAAATGTTTAGAATAAAGGTAAGGAAATAGAGAACCTAAATAAAACAATTGCCAAATAGATTTCACAGACATATACAAATACTCCCACAACAACAGTGGAATACATCTTCTTCTCAATTGCTCATGGGAGCTTCTCCAGCATAGGTCACATGGTAGGTCATAAAACTATTCTCAATAGATTTAAAAATATAGTCAACACACATAGTATATTCTCTGACTATAACAGGATGAAGCTAGAAATCAACAACAAAAGGAAAACTAAAAAATTCATAACATGTTGAAATTAAACAACATGCTCTTAAATAGTGATTCAAAGAAAAAATCATAAGGGAAATTAGAAAATGAATATGAATGAAAATAAAAATTCAGTATACTAAAATGTATGGATGCAGTGAAAGCAGAACTCAGAGGAAAATTTATAGCTATAAATGTCTAGTTTAAAAAAGAAGATCTTAAATCAAAAATTTAACTTTACACTCAAGAAAAAAATAGAAAATCTCAATTGACCTATAGCAAGAGATTGAATCAGTAATCAAAATTCTCCCTGCAAAGAAAAGTACTGGAGCAGATGGCTTTACCAGTGAATTCTACTAAACATTTAACTAATTATTAACACCAGTCATTCTTATACTTTCCAAAAAATTTAAGAGGCAGCAATACTTCCTAAATCATTCTACTATGCCAGCATTACTCTGATACCAAAACCAGATAAAAATATCATGAGAAAATAAAAGTATAGAACAATATACCTTATGAATATAGATGCAAAATCTTCAACAAAATTTAGCAAATAAAAGCCAAAAATATATTAATAAGATTATTAACCATGATCAAATGGGATTTATCCTAGGACATGCAAGAGTGGTTCAGCACAACAAAAATCAAGGTAATACATCATATTAATAAAAGTAGGGGAGAAAACTACATAATTATTTAAACTGACTCAGAAAAAGCTTTTGAGAAAATGTAACATGCTTTCATAATAAAAACTCTCAGAGTACTGAGCATAGAGGTAAAATTCCTCAACATGATAAAAGTTATTTATGAAAAACCCACAACTAACATCATATACAATGTTGAAAGACTGAAAACTTTCCCACTATGGTCATGAACACAGATGCCCATTTCACCACTGAAATTCAACGTTGTATTGGAAGTTTTAGCCAGAAGTTTTAGACAATAAAAAAAAAAAATACATGGTATCCAAATTAAAAAGGAAGATGAAAAAATTATCTCTACTCATAGATGACATGATTTTATATATAGAAAATCCCCCCCAAAAATTCACAAGAAAGCTGATAGAGCTAATAAACAAATTCAGCAAAGTTGCAGGGTAAAAGATCAACATACAAAAGTCATTTGTGTTCACATACACCAGCAATAAATAATTCAAAATGGAGATTAAGAAAGAAATTATATTTATATTAGCACCTGAAAGAATTAAATAATTAGAAACAAATATAACCAAGGAGGTGAAAGACTTGTATGCTGCAACTAGAAAATACTGCGGAAAAAAGTTGAAGAAGACCTAATAAATGGAAAGACACTGTGTTCATGGATTGGAAGAGTTAATGCGCCAAACAATTTACAGGTTTAACATAACCTCTATCAAACTTCTTACATTCTTTTTGTGCAAAAAGAAAATTGGAAAACGCAGTCCCCAAATACATATGGAGTCCCATGGGCCTTGACTAGATAAAACCATCTTGAAAAAGAGGAAGGACATTGAAGAACTCACTTTACAATTTCAAAACTTACTAGAAAACTACAATAGTTTAAAAAGTGTGGTACTAGCGTGATAGACACATAAACCTAAGGAACAGAATAGAGAGTCCAGAAATAAATCCTCACAAAATCATGAGTTGATTTTTGACAAGAGTCTCAAGACTATTCACTGGGGAAGAAGAGTCTTTTTAAGAAATGGTTCTGGGAAAACTGAACATCTACATGCAAAAGTATAAATTTGGACCTTACCCATACCATATATGAAAATTAACTAAAGATGGATCAAAAACCTAAACTCAAGAGCTAAAACACTAAAACCATTAGAAGAAAACATTGGAGAAAATCTCCATGATACTGAATTTGTCAATGACTTCATAGACATGACACCGGCACCGAAGCATAGGCAACAAAAGAAAAAAAAATAGAATGAACTTTGTTAAAATTAAGAACATTTATGTATCAAGAAAGCAAAAAGACAACCTAATGAATGAGAGAAGATATTTTCAAATTAAGTGTAAAACTAATATCCAGGATATATAAAGAACCCCTAAAACTCAACAACAATAGGCAAACAACCCAAATAAAAAATGGACAATGGACTTGAAGAGATATTTCTTCAAAGAAAATATACAAATGACCAATTGCTCATGAAAAGACACTTAACATCAGTAGTTATTAAAGAACTGCAAACCCAAACCACAATGAGATACCACTTCAAACCTAATAGAATGGCTAAATAATAAAAATAAATAAATAAGTAAAAAGCACCAGAAAATAACAAGTGTTGGTGATGATGATGTGGAGAAAATGGAACACTCATGCATTGTTGTAGAGACTGTAAAATGGTGGAGACACTGCAGAATATTTCGGCAGTTTCTCAAAAGATTAAACATAGAAGTACCATATGACCCAGCAATTCTACTCCAAGGTATGTGTCTAAAAGAATTGAAAGTAGGGACTCAAAGAGATATTTGTACATCAATTTTCATAGCAGCATTATTTACAATAGCCAAAAGATGGAAACTACCCACTGTCCGTCTTCAGATGAATGGATAAACAAAATGTGGTATATGCTTCATTGGAATATTATTCAACCATAAAAAGGAATGAAATTTTGATGTATGCTACAACATGGACCTTGTAATCATTGTGCTTAGTGAAATAAGCCAGATATAGAAGGACAAATTTTTATGATTATACTTACATGAGGTGCACAGAATAGGCAAATCCATAGAGTCAGAAAGAATAGTGGTTACTTGGGCTCAGGGGGAAGGGGTGTTACTGTTAATGGGTACAAACTCTTTTGGATGATGATGAAAAAGTTTTGAATAGAAATAGTGGTAATAGTTGCATAATATTGCTAATTTATATAAGGCTGCTTACTCAACTGTACAATTACAAATGGTCAAAAGGATAAACATTATGTATATTTTGCCACAATAAAACAATAAAAACAACACATATTTATTATCTCCCAGTCTATGTGTGTCAGGAATACATGCCCAGCTTAGCTGGGCCTTCTACTTCAGAGTCTTTCATAAGACTGTGATCAATGTATGGTACAGTACTGAAGGTTCTCTGGGGAATAATAATCTGCTCTCATACTCACATGTGTGGTTGTTGGCTGGTTCAGTTAGTTGAGGGTTGTTGGATTGAGAAGCTTAGTTCCTCACTCACTAGTGCGCACTCTCGGTTCCTTGCTACATGGCTTTTTCAACATGGCAGATTGCTCCATCAAAGCCAGACAGAAAGGGAGAGAATACTGGAAAAACAGAAGTCACAATCTTTTGTAAGCTAATCACATAAGTGACATCTCATCGTTTTTATCATATTATAATGGTTAAAATTAAGTGACTAAGTCCAACCCACGGTCAGAAGAAGAGGATTACACAAGCATAACATCTCAGGCGGCAGGGTTCACTGGGGGCAATCTTAGAAGTCAGCTTGCTACAATAAGATTGTATCAAATGACACCACAGTACATAGGGGAAAATTATTATTACACTACTGTATCACTATATAATAACAAACCAAATGTTTCTGAATATTTGGCAACATGTAGCCAAAGAATCAGATGATAGACTTGAATATTCACCTTTAGTCTATATTTTTCTTGTGCCATAAAACAAAGCCACAAAGATAAATACACTTACTTTGATACTTCCACCATTTCTTTTTGAAATATGAGAACATTTTGAATGTAATCTTACATAAATGACACTTTTTGAAAGATGTTCTAACTATCTGGCCTTCTGAGAATCTGATTGCTTTATTATTGAACATCAATACTTTCTTCCAACAATTTGACATGCCATTAATTGTGACTGTAAATCCGTGCTAGATCCTTGTAGAATTGTAATTGATGCCCAATGGTATCTAGCTAGTACCTTAAATTATTTACCAATAAAGTTAATTATGTCTTTGAATAATATACAAATGTATATGAATGCATATAAATCTATGTGTATACAATTTGTGCATAGTGATGCCAAATAGACCTGTTATTTCTAAGAAAAAAAGTGGTAAATCCTTAAACTCTGCCTCAGTTCTTTTTTTTCTTTTTTCTTTTTTTTTTTTTTTTTGCGGTACGTGGGCCTCTCACTGTTGTGGCCTCTCCCATTGTGGAGCACAGGCTCCAGACGCGCAGGCTCAGTGGCCATGGCTCACGGGCCCAGCCGCTCCGCGGCATGTGGGATCTTCCCGGGCTGGGGCACAAACCCGTGTCCCCTGCATCGGCAGGCGGACTCTCAACCACTGCGCCACCAGGGAAGCCCCTGCCTCAGTTCTTAATGAAACATTTTTCATACTAACTGGCCTCTAAGCTCTTATTAAATTGACTAATTTACTCATATTTCCATAAGATTTAAAACAGACATATCTTAACTGCCTATCAAGTGCCTGCACAGGCTCTTGAGTTAATTCTTTGAATGCAAAACCTTGTTTCATTTTCTTTATTAACTGTGAACTTTGGGGCAATTTACTTAGTAGCCCTTGGACTTGGTTTTCTCAGGTGAAAATGTGATTAATAACAGTTTCTGCTCGATTGGGATATCATGAGGATTAAATCAGTTAATACTTATAGAAGTACTTAGAACAGTTCTATTATATCTCTATATAAATACATCTAGAGATAGAGATAGAGAGATAGATAGGGAGGTGTAGAGGAATGATTGCTTAAAGCAAAAATAAAGTGTTGCAACAAATTTCTTTTTCTTTTCTCTATCTCAGCTCCTTAAGCTAGAAGCTCCAGTTTTCAGCTTGGTATCGGTTGGGGGTGGGAATTAAAAAGGTCAAAGCAAGGTTGATGAAATACTTGAGCTTTCCAAATAAATATGAGTAGTTTCTGGCTTAAAACAAACAACAACAAAACATTCTTTTAGGTTAAACAGTATCTTCTGGATAATTATTCAGTCGATTCAACATTTAAACTAACTTTCAGGGTTATCTCTCTCTTCCTAATCACTCCTCATTTTTTTTCTTCCCAAATACAGTGTATTTAAAATCTCTGATGACAGAATTAATTATTCCAGCTCTCTCAGGGACAAAGTGATATTTTTCTTATTTATTGTATGCTGGTAAAGTAGAGAACTTTCAGGGGCTCCCACTTAGACTTTCCTAATTCATTTTCCTCATGAGATGGTTCAGGGACCTAAAGTAGGAATTCTGCCATTACTGAGTTTGTCTATTCCAACTATGCATCCAAAAATAAAATGGTAATTGGTATGAAACATTAATGGTATTTGATTATCTAGTCATTTATAGCCTGTGTTTAATAACCTAGAAAGTTTTAGAATTTCCTTTTTGTCTGTGTACATTCTGACAATGGTCTTATGTTTCATTACGGGAAGGCTGTAAGAAAGACTTACAATATATAATTGTGGGAGGAAAGCAGGGTACTGCTTTGGGTGATCTAGTCTCATTTGCTTCAAGGAATTCCTGCCCATGGAGTGGCTCAGTGTGATTACAGTGTGGTTCTTAGCAGCACAAACCCTGGGACCAGATTGTCTTGGTTAACACTGCTCTGTAACTCACAGGTTGGGTAAGTTTAGGCAGTTAACATTCCAGTGAAATAGCTTCTCATCAGTAAAACGAGGTGTGTGAACACTTACCTCACAGGTTTGTTGTGAGAATTAACCAAGTTAAGGAATAGATAGTTGACCCCCAAACAACATGGGTTTGAACTGCACGGGTCCACATATCCATGGATTTTTTTTTTTTCCAAGTCATACTACACAATCCTCGGGTTGAATTGAGGACGCAGAACTGTGGATAAGGGGGACTGACTACAGGGCTTGAGCATCTAAAGGTTTTATTTTTTAATATTTTTTTCTTTTAAAAAAATTTTTATTGGAGTATAGTTGATTTACAATGTTGTGTTAGTTTCTGCTGTACAGCAATGTGAATCAGTTATACATATACATATATCCACTCTATTTTAGATTCTTTTCCCATACAGGTTATCACACAGTACTGAGTAGAGTTCACTGTGCTATACAGTAGGTTCTTATTAGTTATCTATTTCCTATGTAGTAGTGTATGTATGTCAATCCCAATCTCCCAATTTATCCCTCCTCCCTCTTCCCCCACAGTAAGCAACCTAAATGTCCATCGACAGAGGAGTGGATAAAGGAGATGTGGTACATATATATAATGGAATATTACTTGGCCATAAAAGAAGAATGAAATAATGCCATTTGCAGCAACATGGACGGACTTAGAGATTGTCATACTGAGTGAAGTAAGTCAGACAGAGAAAGACAAAAATCATATGATATCTTTTATACGTGGAATCTAAAAAAAATGGTACAAATGAACTTATTTACAAAACAGAAATAGAGTCACAGATGTAGAAAACATCTGCAGGTTTTAGTATCCATGGTAGGTCCTGGAACCAATACCCCAAAGATACTGGGGACACTGTATACCTCTTAGAGCAGGTGTTTCTGCTGTACAGCAATGTGAATCAGTTATACATATACATATATCCACTCTATTTTAGATTCTTTTCCCATACAGGTTATCACACAGTACTGAGTAGAGTTCACTGTGCTATACAGTAGGTTCTTATTAGTTATCTATTTCCTATGTAGTAGTGTATGTATGTCAATCCCAATCTCCCAATTTATCCCTCCTCCCTCTTCCCCCACAGTAAGCAACCTAAATGTCCATCGACAGAGGAGTGGATAAAGGAGATGTGGTACATATATATAATGGAATATTACTTGGCCATAAAAGAAGAATGAAATAATGCCATTTGCAGCAACATGGACGGACTTAGAGATTGTCATACTGAGTGAAGTAAGTCAGACAGAGAAAGACAAAAATCATATGATATCTTTTATACGTGGAATCTAAAAAAAATGGTACAAATGAACTTATTTACAAAACAGAAATAGAGTCACAGATGTAGAAAACATCTGCAGGTTTTAGTATCCATGGTAGGTCCTGGAACCAATACCCCAAAGATACTGGGGACACTGTATACCTCTTAGAGCAGGTGTATTAAAGCCAGGCAATTCCTGAGAGTCACAGGATTCCTTGTAGGGCTGACTTTGATTTAAGAATCTCCAGTGAGTTTGTCAAACATTATACTATTCAGTAAGACTACACTGAACATTATACTATACAGTAAGACTTCCTTCAAGGTCTGATGACTATCCAAGCTTCTCCAGGATCTCTCTCCATTTGTTCTCACAAGCACTGAATGTGATAAAAGCCTCCATGTTTGTCTTGATACTTGCTTCTCAGAGACTATGCAGCAAAGGACTTACTATCAGATGTGTTAACCAGGAAGCAGACTCTGAGATGAAGATTAGCATACAATAAGCTAATTAAATATTATTCTTGAAATTTATATCAAGAAAAATAAAGGGAGCATTAACTGGGAGAGGAAGAATTGTGGCTGCACGGCAGTATCAACAAAGGTACTGGCAGAACTGATGAGGAGCTCTCAGTCTGAGACAGCTCTTATAGTATGCTCAGTTTACAACTCGGTGGCTCGACTTCACCTTTGCTTCTGTCAGTCATTGCATGCAGACAATCCCTGGGAGTGGGGTGTGGCTTTCTGATTCAATATCAATGTATTATATGAATATATCTTAATGATACATCTAATCCAAAGATGAGATTTTGCATATTTTCATATAATTTAATTAAGTAGACTACATTAGAGGCTTTATCTCTTCAAATACTAAAAAATATGTATTTAATATTTTAATAAATATTTGTGAAACTATTTTATAAATATATATTACAGAATTTCAAATTCGTCATTGATTTCTGATAATACACATTAAGAGCTTTCACTAATTGCCTGTATTAAAAGTAACATTTTATATTGTGCCATAAAACCATATAATAAAGTATTATTAACCTCTCATACAAAGTATTAAAAAATCCTAGGTTGGGGAACCTCTGCAATTTAATAGCTTCTTCTATAGTACTTTTATAACAAGACCAAATAGATGCTAGACATTCTCTGCTTAGCCTTGAGAATAGGGTATAGAATGGTACTCTATAACTAAGAACTCAAGAATTCTTAGGGGGTCCAAATAGAGCTAAAATACTAGGATCATTTAGTTTATCCACTATTATCTAATCCAACATAACCTGTGACTAAACAGAAATACCCAGGATATTTATATCAAGCAGGATTCCTTTATAAGTCAGCATTCTCCTGGAGCTTCCAATACTTATCCTAGTTTTAGGTGCTGTTAATTATCCTGTGAGCTCCAACAACTAAGACTCTGCAGATGACTTCAGTATTACCATTTCTGTAAGAGATTTTACATAAACAAAGGCTGTTTTGAAAATACATACCATGAGCGTATAATGTGATAATGGATATTCTGAAAGAACGTTTCAATACTCTGACATTAAAAAGGCAGAGCAGATGGTTCACCGACGTTTAACTTTGATTTGTTAGTTATTCATTGGTCACCATTCTTCTATATTTGTTAGAGAGTGTTAAGTACTTCCTCCCACCCAATATCAAGGTAATCATTTTTGTGTTTCCTATAAAATACAAGCTCTGGGAAAGGATAACTGAACAATCAGGGTAGGGTAAAGGCAGAGAAGTATTTTATTATAGGCCACTTCAAAGATCAGTTTGTACTGCCCATAATAACAAGTTTAAACGATCCTGCCTGAGTCTGCTATTAGCAATCGCACTGTTACATTATGCATGACATTTGACTATTCATAGAAAAGAAAATGCACTATATTCCATTAGTGGTTTCCTATGAGTGTAAGTCTACAAATTACTGGTGATGTTTAGGCTGATGTGTTACTCTTTTGCATATTTATGATGCTTTTGTCACATTCATTATTAATATGAATGTAATGTGAGGGACTAAAGATCAACATGATTTCTATCAGTTTCAGATTCTGTGTTTGTGCTCAAACTCTTATGCAAATATGATAGTTAGTGTATTTACATTCTGCACTTATGCATGATCACAAAAGACTCTTGTGCTTTGCCTTATATCATAACCAGTATACCAAAAGTGTAAAAGGACACCCCAAAATAAGTTAAAGTATATGCTGTTATTTCTGAAATCAGCAAATAATGACACGCTACAATGGCTGGCTATTCTCTTGATTCAGAACCACTCATAGACTCTTTCTAGGAAGACCAGCAGATAATATTACTCCAAAAATGTGGATCTGTTTCTATGGTAAATATTTCCAAAAGAGGTAATTTTATAGAATGCAGGTTTAATGCAGAGTTTCCTGGACTCTGAGAAGTTTATATTTCCCTTTATTCTGTCTGAGTATAAAGATTTCTGTGCCACATGCTTCTACATGATTGGGCCCTTAAGAAAATTTAAAATTCTGGGATGGATAAGAACAAAACATATCTTACATTGTCACTGGGCCTGTCACAAATTAGATTTGGGACATTTTAATTCCCTGATCTCAAGAATTTATAAATTTTCACAATGAAAATAAATTATTGAAGATTTTGCTTCCAACTTTGACAGTGTAGATATAATCAGACCACAAATGCTAGATAATTTTTTTTTAAGAAAGAAAAAATAAAGAGATGGGAAAAAAAACAAACAAAAAAAAAACAAGTGAAAATATGTGTCTGAAGGCACTGAAGAGTAGTCAGTACTCAGACCAAGATTTAAGAACAAAACATACTGAGGTCACCTGTATATTTGCAGTCATTTTTTTCTCTTGGCACTTTTGGCCATCAGAAAGCAGAAACCTTGAGTTTGTAGCAATCTCACTGAGTTACCAAGGCAGCCAGGACTTGAACGAACACCTCAAATAAAAGTCAACTACAGTTGATGTCAGGATGCAAGCCTATTTAAATGTTTGAAAATCAATCATGCACCTCACTACTTAGGAGACTAAATGAGAAAATTTATATGTAATGCATAAATATACTTGATAAAGTTCAGCACCCATTCATGGTTCAAGAAAACAAAATAAAAACAAGCCATAAAAAACATCTAGGCAGCCAAGAATAGTAAGAGTCAGCCTTCATTTAATAAATATAAAGCAAGTACCATATCTAAAGATAGGAAGAATAGTGGAATCTTGCTCAGGAAGTTAGAGAATTCTATTTGTTAACACTATTTATATTTTATGTTATTCTGGCAAGACAAAGACAGACATGAGAAAGAGAGAAGGAGAAAGAAAACTGTCTTAATACAAGGCATTATTGTTTACATAAAAAAAGTCCCAAGCGTATACATGTAAACTATTAGAACTATTAAGTAAATTTAGCACAATCACTGGATACAATGCCAATATACAAAATTAAATTGCATTTCTATACATCAGAAAAAAGTTATTATATCAAATAAAGGAATACACTTGTAATAGTATTAAAATTATCAAATATGTTTGGAATTAGCTAATTAAGATGTGTAAAACTTCTTAGAAAATGAAAATACATTTCTGAGAAGCATTAAAAAATGAAATAAATTAAAAGTTTATCCTTTTTATGAATTGAAAGACTCAATATTGTAAAAATGTCCATTCTTTTAAAATTGATCTGTGGATCCAAATAAATTTAAAGTAAAATTCTTAGAGGTTTGTTTTATTTTTTCTTTCACCTGAGAAAACTGACAAAATGAATCTAAGACTTACATGGAAATGCAAATGGCAAGAACAGTGAAGACACTTGTGAGGAACAACAAAGTTGAAGGACTTGCACTATATGTTATAGAAACTTATTTCCAATTTTTGACAATTAAAAGTGTTGTTGAAATAAGAATTAAAGAGCAGACAGATAGGACAGAATAAAGAGTCAGACCTACTTGTACAGATACAAATCTACTTACACAATCACTTCACTTATAAACAATAATTGCCACTGTTTATGCTGGATCAACTGAATATTCAGATAGGGAAAAATGAACCTTGACTCCTATCTTATGCCATATATAAAAAATCAATTTCGATTGAACTGTAGGCCTAAATGGAAAAAAATAATAATTTTTCCAGAAAAAAAAATAGAGTATCTTTTGCTTACCTTGAGATAAATGACTATTTCTTTAAGATAAAAACAATAAAAGAGAAAAAATTAATGATGAAGGAAAATATTAATTAAATGGATCTTAGTTAAATTCAGAATTTGAGTTTGTAAAATATGTTACCATTAAGAAAATGAAAAAATAGAGAAAATAATATATTTAGGATACACATCTCAGACCAAAGATTCATATACCTTAGCATAAAAAGATTGTTACAGATCACTGAGAAAGGACAGACTGCAATAAGAAAATGGGAAAATGACTAAAAATGCTTTTCAATAGAAGATATTAAGATATTCAACTTTACTACTCATAACCACAACTATTTACCTACATACCTCCCCCCAAATTATTTAAACTAAAAGGAAAAAAAACTGAATACAAAGTGTTGGTGAGGATATAGTGTGATTGAAAATACATTTATTGTTAGTATGTTTGTAAACTGCACAACCACTTTAAAAATAGTAAAGCTCTGACACTGCAGAAATACAGAAGATCATGAGAGATTACTACAAGCAACTCTATGCCAATAAAATGGACAAACTGGAAGAAATGGACAAATTCTTAGAAATGCACAACCTGCCAAGACTGAACCAGGAAGAAATAGAAAATATGAACAGACCAATCACAAGCACTGAAA
>NC_041219.1:82550770-82551112 GCF_002837175.3 Physeter macrocephalus | reverse complement strand
TATGGTACTGCACAAAAACAGAAATATAGATCAATGGAACAGGATAGAAAGCCCAGAGATAAACCCACACACATATGGTAACCTTATCTTTGATAAAGGAGGCAAGAATATACAGTGGAGAAAAGACACCCTCTTCAAAAAGTGGTGCTGGGAAAACTCGACAGGTACATGTAAAAGTATGAGATTAGAACACTCCCTAATACCATACACAAAAGGGCTTCCCTGGTGGCGCAGTGGTTGAGAGTCTGCCTGATGATGCAGGGACACGGGTTCGTGCCCAGGTCCAGGAAGATCCCACATGCTGCAGAGAGGCTGGGCCCGTGAGCCATGGCCACTGAGCCT
>NC_041219.1:82542374-82549597 GCF_002837175.3 Physeter macrocephalus | reverse complement strand
AAGCAGCTGCATGGCACAGGGAGATCAGCTCGGTGCTTTGTGACCACCTAGAGGGGTGGGATAGGGAGGGTGGGAGGGAGGGAGACGCAAGAGGGAAAGAGATATGGGAACATATGTATAACTGATTCACTTTGTTGTAAAGCAGAAACTAACACACCATTGTAAAACAGTTATACTCCAATAAAGATGTTAAAAAAAAATAGTAAAGCTAAACGTATGCATATCTTATAGCAATTTCACTCCTACATATATATCCAAAGTATCTGTGTATAACTTTACATCAAAACACATGTATAAAATTGTGTTAAGCAGCATTATTATTGTAACAGCACCAAATCTAAATTAATAAATCTCTACTATGTGCAACAGCATGGATAAATCTCACAGATCACTGCTACATGCAACAACATATATGAATTTCAAATTATAATCACAAATGAAAGAAGCCACAATCAAGAACACATACTGTGTGATTTCATTTATATAAATTTCAAAACCAAGAAAAACTCATCTTTGCTTATAGAATTCAGAATAATGGTTCTTTAGGGGTACAGTGTCATGGAAGGAGCACAAAATTTTTTTCTAATTTTCATGGTTATTTTTCTATATTTTGATGTGAGTGGTTCTTACACAGGTGTGTTCACATTGTGAAAATTAAAGAAGTTATACACATTTCATGCATACATTTTCCATTCTGCACACTGTATTTCAATAAAATATTGTTAATCAAATATTTGTCTAACATTGCTTTGAGGAAATTGTTGCTATTCGAATAATGGCCATATTTCTATTATTGGGAAATATAAAACCATACAAGAATATGTGTTCTTGTATGCTACACTATCCTACCATGACATTTACTTCTGCGAAAGATGCTGGAAGAAGAAATAGGGTATGTATCTGTTTCTTGCTTTCTTCATCCATATATCAACCCGTATTTATGGGAGGGAGATATTTTTAATATAAATCATAATAAATGTCTTGAAAAATAAAGATGTTTTATAATATAGTTACAATAATATGTTTCAACAAAGAGAATGAGAGAATGAACTCTCATTTCTGCTATCAAAACTGTACTCCTGCTTCAAAGTTATTTCAAATGCTAAATATTCAGTGTAGTTGCCCTAAGATCTCCAGTCAAAATCAATAGTTCCTTCTTCTGTTATTTAAGAGTACTTTGCTTTGTTTCTATATTATTATTTTATAATAATAAATACATGTGTAATTCTGTTTAGCCTCATACTTGTTTCAATGCCTTCTCCCTCATTAAGTGTATGCTATATGTAAGACAAAAACAAGTCCAAAGATGAATATGTGAAGTTTCTGTCCCCTCAATTTTTGACTTTAAATGAAAAGTATATACCTTTGATTTTATATTGAAATTAAATCTATAATAAGTACTGCCATTAAGATGGAAGAAAGGTACATTTGGACAAAACGCATCATGGGGAAAATCCCGTGAGTGAGGGAGGGTTTGAGCCTGATCCAAGAATATAGTAAGTTGTTCCTTTTTTATTTTATTTAGTGAATTATTCAAGATTTATTGAGTGTTTCTACATGCCTGACACTGAGTGGATGCTGGGAATATACTAGTGAATAAGATGCAAGCTCTACTGTAGAGAAGTTCAGAGTTTAAGGATAGAAATCCATGCCTTGATGTATGGTCACAGCAGAGTGGAATGCATATATGTTATGTTTCAAGTGCTCTGATAGCAAAGAAGAAGGAGACATAGTGGCTGAGTGGTCAGTAGACATAAAAACAACATAAACTGTATATACATATTTATATATATAGTAACTTTACCACATATAAAGTTACTTCACTAAGCTTTCCTTACCTGACTCCTCTCATTTGTGCCTAGACTAAACGTTTTCAGCAGGCATTATTACTGGATTTAATGGATAAGGAAACCAAGGGACAAGGAGTCCAACTAGCTTGCCTAAAGGACACAGAATTAGTAATTCGCAGATCCTGGCTTAGAAACTAAAATCATCCTGTTTCGAAGCTCTGCCAATAATATCTTCAGCTTTAATCATATAGTCTCTATGAATGTAACCTCAAGTGACACTTTTCCACCTGCAGGCATTAAAAGCAAAGACTGAAAAAAATTTATGAAACTCTGTTGCACTGAATATAGATGGGACTCAGAATTCTTCTCAATACAGGCCTACAGCCACTATTAATTTCTCAGAGTTACACTGTGTATTAATTTCTGTCTCAGAGAAGTCTTTAAAGAAAGACTCTGAGCACATGTTAGGTAGGTGAAAAGGTAACAATTATTTTGAACTCTTTATCTGGTAAATTGCTCATCTGCATTTCATTTTGTTCATTTTCTCGGGTTTTGTCTTATTCTTTCGTTTGGAAGGTATTCTTTTCTCTCCTCACTTTGCCTAATGCTCTGTGTTTGTTTCTATGTATTAGGCATTTCAGTTATGTCTCCTGGTCTTGAAAGTGTGGCCGTATGTACAAGGTGTCCTGCAGGGTCCAGTGGTGCATTCCTCCCTGGTCACAAAGCCAGATGCTCGAAGGTTAGCCCCTGTGTGTGTTGTGTGCACCCTCCTGTTGTGATTGGGCTGCAATTGCTGTGGGTGTGCTGGCTGCGAAGCCCAGCTGTGTCTTTTGCTGGTGTGCTTGTGTGTGGGGCTGGCACCCTGGAGCGGGAGACACTTTGGAGGGGTGGTGGTGCTGACTGGGCAGCCCACCAGCTAGTGCAGGGCGAGAGCTGCTTAGGAGGGGCCGACTGAATCAGGTGGGTCCTGAGTGGAATGCATGGGTGGGCTTTTTGTGTTAGCTAGGTTGACAGAAAGAGACATAAACGGTGCTCACCAGTGCCAGGTCAGTTAAGTGGAAAGAGAATTTAAAAAAAATAATAGTAATGGCACCCGCCATCACTTCTGTCCTTGGAGAAAGTTCTACCAGTTCCCTGCCCCTCTGGCACATGCCCTAAAATCAGTCAATGAATCTCCTTCCATGACCCAGACATTTCTCAAGCTGCTGTCTCTGTGCTGGCATCTGGAGAGAGTGAGTTTGTGCACAAGTCCTTTAAGAATGGAGTTTAGGTTTCCCACAGTCCTCTGGCTCTCCTGGGTGTAAGCCCTACTGGTTTTCAATGCCAGATATTATGGGGATTCCCCTGGGCTGGGGAGCCCAATGTGGGGCTTGGACCCCTGGCTCCTCTGGGGGGACTTTTGCGATTTTGATATTCCTCCTACTTGTGGGTTGCCGTGCTAGGGGTGTGGATTCTGACTAGACCACAACACTGCCCCCCAACCCCCGCTTGATGTGGCTTTTTCTCTATATTCTTAGTTGTAGAAAATCTGTTCTGCTAGTCTTCAAGTAATTCTCAGCTGTTCTATGTGTAGTTGTAGTATTGGTGTGCCCATGGGAGGAGGTGAGCGCAGGATCTTACTACTTCTCCATTTGATCCAGACTCACACCAAGACATTTTTAACTTAATGCTAATAATATGTGCAAATGAGGTTATCAAATGAATAATGTCCTGCAAATAATATGTGTTTAATACATATGCATTGACAAGATTTTACTCAATATTTACTGACCTTAAAATTAAAAAAAAACTCAACATGGTCACTTCATTTAATATTATTTTAAGGTTTTTTTTAACCAGACAAGAGAATATAAATATGCCACGCACAGCATATGCTGATTTTTTTTCAGAATTTTTGGTTCTTCTTTTGAATTTCATTATTAATCCTTACAATAGAGATGGAATCATATATTCAATTTCCACTTTCACAAAACATATCTGCTTGATTTTAGCATCTGGGATTAACATGTATGGTTATGAAATTCAGGACACAGATAATGTGCATTATAAATCTTAATTTGTTCCATGTTTTATGCATTTATTAGTGGAGAATTGTAAGGCAGCACTGCTATGGAAATCTTACTGAAACTTAAAACTTGATGTCTAAAGGAGAATCAAAGCATATTTAATGGTGCTGCACCTCCTAGAATCTAAGCGGGAGACACATATTGTCAAACCAAAAATGACAGGGACTCGTGGTGCTGGAAAAGCCTTTCACTTTGATAAAATGCCTACCACAAAGCATCCAACACTCTTTCACATTGAATGCAGGCAACTGTCCTTCTGATTTTTCTTCGTGCATGAATTAACAGAAAAGAAAACAAAACTTAACAAAAGATAATTTTATCTCTAAAGAGAATGAGCCTGAATTAGCCTATATAATATAGTGTTGAAAAGCATGTAAAGAAAATCTGCAGTAATTCCCAAAGTCTAATTTTAGCTCATAATTTTAATGCACCTCCCAATATAACTGTTTAATCAGGAATAATGAAAATTAATGACTACCAGACAGCACTTCATTTCCAAAGAGCTTTAGGAAAGTTAACACGCTGTTATATGGATTTAGCTCTAACAAGCTTCTGGGTCACTGGTGAGCCAGTTCAAATATGCATGTACTGTACTGATTATTCATAAGTCATGTCTCTGAAATTACAAGGGTTGTGCTTTGGGCAGTCTTCAAAGACAGCACTGTATAAACCAGCTGTATATGAAAGGCTTTTATTCAAGATACATGAATCAACGCAACGTTAGAGAAACTCCTCATTTTAAGAAAAAAACCCAATATGGATATGTGACAGTATTGACAACCTCAATGTTCTATTACCTAAATAGGTTCTAAAGTGGAATATTTTACTAAAATAATTTAGTTTAGGTGTCAGGTACCATCTTTAATGTTTCAAGTACAGTTTCTAACTGAAAAAAAAAAACCCTCTATTTCACCTTTCTCTACTTAATTTTCTTTTTAACATCTTTATTGGAGTAAAATTGCTTTACAGTGTTGTGTTAGTTTCTGCTGTATAACAAAGTGAATCAGTTATATGTGTACATATACCCCATATCCCCTCCCTCTTGCGCCTCCCTCCCACCCTCCCTATCCCACCCTTCTGGGTGGTCACAAAGCACCGAACTGATCTCCCTGTGCTAGGCACCAGCTTCCCACAAGCTATGTATTTTATATTTGGTAGTGTATATATGTCCATGCTACTCATTCACTTCGTCTCAGCTTACCCTTCCCCCTCCGCATGTCCTCAAGTCCATTCTCTGCGTCTGTGTCTTTATTCCTGTCCAGCCTCTAGGTTCTTCAGAAGCATTTTTCTTTTTTCTTTTTAGATTCCAAATATATATGTGTTAGCATACAGTATTTATTTTTCTCTTTCTGACTTACTTCATTCTATATGACAAACTCTAGGTCCATCCACCTCACTACAAATAACTCAATTTCATTTCTTTTTATTGCCCAGTAATATTCTATTGTATATATGTGGCACATCTTCTTTATCCACTCATCTGTCGATGGACATTTAGTTGCTTCTATGTCCTGGCTATTGTAAATAGTGCTGCAATGAACATTGTGGTACATGTCTCTTTTTGAATTATGGTTTTCTCAGGGTATATGCCCAGTAGTGGGATTGCTGAGTCATACGGTAGTTCTATTTTTAGTTTGTTAAGGGACCTACATACTGTTCTCCATAGTGGCTGTACCAATTTCATGCCCACCAACAATGCAAGAGGGTTCCCTTTTCTCCACACCCTCTTCAGCATTTATTGTTTGTAGAATTTTTGATGATGGCCATTCTGACTGGTGTGAGGTGATACTTCATTGTAGTTTTGATTTGCATTTCTCTAATGATTAGTGATGTTGAGCATCCTTTCATGTGTTTCTTGGCAATCTGTATATCTTCTTTGGAGAAATAACTATTTAGATCTTCTACCCATTTTTGGATTTGGTTGCTGTTTTTTTGATACTGAGCTGCATGAGCTGCTTGTATATTTTGGAGACTAATCCTTTGTCAGTTGCTTCATTTGCAAATATTTTCTCCCATTCTGAGGGCTGTCTTTTGGTCTTGTTTATGGTATCCTTTGCTGTGCAAAAGCTTTGAAGTTTCATTAGGCCCCATTTGTTTATTTTTGTTTTTATTTCCATTTCTCTAGGAGGTGGGTCAAAAAGGATCTTGCTGTCATTTATGTCATAGAGTGTTCTGCCTATGTTTTCCTCTAAGAGTTTATAGTGTCTGGCCTTACATTTAGGTCTTTAATCCATTTTGAGTTTATTTTTGTGTATGGTATTAGGAATTTTTCTAATTTCATTCTTTTACGTGTAGCTGTCCAGTTTTCCCAGCACCACTTACTGAACAGGTTGTCTTTTTTCCATTGTATATTCTTGGCTACTTTGTCAAAGATAAGGTTACCATATGTGTGTGGGTTTATCTTTGGGCTTTCTATCCTGTTCCATTCACCTATATTTCTGTTTTTCTGCCAGTACCATACTGTCTTGATTATTGTACCTTTGTGTTATAGTTTGAAGCCAGGGAACCAGATTCCTCTAAATCCATTTTCCTTTCTCAAGATTGCTTTCGCTATTCAGGGTTTTTTGTGTTTCCATATGAATTGTAAAAGTTTTTGTTCTAATTCTGTGAAGAATGCCATTGGTAGTTTGATAGGGATTGCATCTATGTTCATCAGTCATATTGGTCTGTAGTTTTCTTTTTTTGTGACATCTTTGTCTGGTTTTGGTATCAGGGTGATGGTGGCCTCATAGAATGAGTTTGGGAATATTCCTCCCTCTGCTATATTTTGGAAGAGTTTGAGAAGGATAGGTGTTAGCTCTTCTCTAAATGTTTGATAGAATTCACCTGTGAAGCCATCTGGTCCTGGGCTTTCCTTGTTCGAAGATTTTTAATCACAGTTTCAACTTCAGTGCTTTGATTGGTCTGTTCATACTTTCTGTTTCTGCCTAGTTCAGTCTTGGAAGGTTGTACTTTTCTAAGAATTTGTCCATTTCTTCCAGGTTGTCAAATTTATTGGCATATAGTTGCTTGCAGTAGTCTCTCATGATTCTTTGTATTTCTGCAGTGTCAGCTGTTACTTCTCTTACTTAATTTCTAATTCTTTGATTTGAGTCTTCTCCCTTTTTCTTGATGAGTCTGGCTAATGGCTTATCAATTTGGTTTACCTTCTCAAAGAACCAGCTTTTAGTTTGATTGAGCTTTGTTATCATTTCCTTCATTTCTTTTTCATTTATTTCTAATCTGATCTTTATGATTTCTTTCCTTATGCTAACTTGGGTTTTATTTCGTTCTTCTCTAATTGCTTTAGGTGTAAGGTTAAGTTGTTTATTTGAGATTTTTCTTGTTTCTTGAGGTAGGATTGTATTGCTATAAACTTTCCTCTTAG
>NC_041219.1:82520582-82542289 GCF_002837175.3 Physeter macrocephalus | reverse complement strand
ATATTGTTTAGCCTCCATGTGTTTGTATTTTTTACAGTTTTTTTTCCTGTAATTGATATCTAGTCTCATAGCATTGTGGTCAGAACAGATACTTGATATGATTTCAATTTTCTTAAATTTAGTGAGGCTTGATTTGTGACCCAAGATATGATGTATCCTGGAAAATGTTCCATGAGCACTTGAGAAGAAAGTGTATTCTATTGTTTTTGGATGGAATGTTATAAATATCAATTAAGTCTATCTGGTCTAGATTTTCTTCTAAAGCTTGTGTTTCCTTATTTATTTTCATTTTGGATGATCTGTCCATTGGCGAAAGTGGGGTGTTAAGATCCCCTACTATTATTGTGTTATTGTTGATTTCCCCTTTTATGGCTGTTAGCAGTTGCCTTATGTATTGAGGTGCTCCTATGTTGGCTGTATAAATATTTACAATTGTTATATCCTCTTCTTGGATTGATCCCTTGATCATTATGTAGTGTCCTTCTTTTTCTCTTGTAATAGTCTTTATTTTAAAGTCTATTTTGTCTGTCATGAGTATTGCTCCTCCAGCTTACTTTTGATTTCCATTTGCATGGAATACCTTTTTCTATCCCCTCACTTTCAGTCTGTATGTGTCCAAAGGTCTGAAGCGGGTCTCTTGTAGACAGCATTTAAGGTACTTATCGATACGTATGTTCTTATTACCATTTTCTTAATTGTTTTGGGTTTATTATTGTAGGTGTGTTCTTTTTCTGTGTTTCCTGCCTAGAGAAGTTCCTTTAGCATTTATTGTAAAGCTGGTTTGGTGGTGCTGAAGTCTCTTAACTTTTGCTTGTCTGTAGAGGTTTTAATTTCTCCATCAAATCTGAATGAGGTTCTTGCTGGATAGAGTAATCTTGGTTGTTGGGTTTTTCCATTTCATCACTTTAAATATGTCCTGGGGGCTTCCCTGTTCTCGCGGGTGGGGCTATACCTTGTCCCTCTGTTGGGCAAGGCCACGACTGATGGTGTGTTTTGGAGTGTCTGTGAACTTAGTATGACTTTTGGTAGATTTTAGTGCCTGTGGGCACACGGGGAAGGAATCCCCTCTCCTCATGCACCCTGAAACAAAGGTCTCTTGACTCTCTGGCAGGACCAGACTTTTTCCCAGACTCCCTCCTGGCTAGCTGTGGCGCACTAGCCCACTTCAGGCTGTCTTCACACAGCCAACTGCAGTCCTCTCCTTGGGATCTGACCTCTGAGGCCAGAGCCTCAGCTCCCAGCCCCCACCTGTGCTGGTGGGTGAGCAGACAAGCGTCTTAGGCTGGTGAATGCTGGTCAGCACTGATCCTGTGTGGGAATCTCTCCACTTTGCTCTCTGCACCCCTGTTGCCACGCTTTCCTTCATGGCTCTGAAGCTTCCCTGCCACCAACCCTCTGTCCCCTCCAGTGAATGGGCTACCTAGTGTGTGGAAACTTTTCCTCCTTCACAGCTCCCTCTCAGAGGTGTGGGTCCCATCCCTATTCTTTTGTCTCTGTTTTTTTCTTTTGCCCTACCCAGGTATGTGGGGGAGTTTCTTGCCTTTTGGGAAGTCTGAGATCTTCTGCCAGTATTCAGTAGCTGTTCTGTAGGAGTTGTTCCATATGTAGATGTATTTTTGATGTATTTATCGGGAGGAAGGTGATCTCCACATCTTACTCCTCTGCCATCTTGAAGGTCTCCTCTCTACTTAATTTTTAAGTAGGTCTTCTGTTCTGGACAGTATTTTCTTCTTACTCTGGATGACATCATCCACGGCCAGCTTCTCAATTTTCACATGTATACTCCTTACCTGAAATCTACTCTCTTAGCAAATTTCTAGTGTTCAATACAGTATTATTAAGTATATTCATCATGCACTTTAGATCTCTAGATTTATTCATTCTATAGACTACAATTTTGTATCCTTCGATGAATATCTTCCCATTTTCCCCACGCCACCACCATTCAAATCTCTGCTACTTGTATTTGACATTTTTAGATCCCCTGTATAAATGACATCATATAGTTGTTAAAAATTTTCTGTATATGGCTTATTTCACTTAGCATAATGTCCTCTAGGTCATCCATGTTGTCATGAATGGCAGGATCTCATATTTTAAGGCCAAATGATATTACATTATATACATATACCACAGTTTCTTTATTCATTTATGTGTAGATGTATAATTTCAAGGATGCCAAAGTGTCTATCATAAAGATATTTTAATGAATTATTATTAAAATGCTTAAAACAAATGAAAAAACAGAAAGTTTTAGTAAAGAAATAGAAGATAAGAAGAACTAAATTAAATTTTAGAAATTAAAAAATGCAATTTTTAATTAATTGATGGATTGGCTCAACAGCAGAATGAGGTGCACAGAGGAAAGAATTACTGAACTTGAAGAAACCAGAACAGAAATTATCCAATCTAAACAAAAGTAAGATGACAGACTGAAAACAAACAAACAAAAAAAAACCCAGAGTCTCAGAAACATGTGGGACTTTACATATTTGACATTTGTGTAATTAGAGTCCTGGAAAAATAGAAGAAAAGGGTGGTGCTGAATATGTATTTGAACACTGACCTGAAAACTTCCAAAATTTAGCAAAAGATATAATCTTACAGATTCAAGAAGCTGAACAAATGCCAAACAGAATAAACTCAAAGAAACCACACCAAGACACATCATTTGTCAAAATTCTGAAAACTAAAGACCAAGAAAAATTTTTGAAAGTATTGAGAGTGAGACAGTACCTTACATATGTGGAGAAATAAGTTAAATGACCCCAAATTTCCCAGAAGAAACCACTGCAAACAGAAGGAGCTAGCACACCATTTCTCAAGTGCTAAAAAAAAATCTATTAGTCTAGAGTTCTATATCCTGGAAAATATTCAGGAATGAAGAAGAAATCATGGCATTGTCACAGAAGGAAAACTAAAAGAATGTGTTGCCAGCAGACCTAAATTTTCTCTTTAATGTTTCTCTCTCAATCAGAGAAGCACTTTGTTTCAACATCTCCTTCCAGAGGACAGAGTACAGAGGACCTTCTTTTTAATTTCTGAAAAACTTGGGGCAATGTAAAATATGTTGAAATGCAAAAGACTATCTTCTAAAGAGGATTTTTCCATTCTTATTGTTGACAGAAATGGATCTATACTCAATGTTGCTTGTAATTATTTTTTCCTCTCTGGACTATACTTATATAGTTTGGAAAAAGAAAGTAGTACTGATTAATCTGCTTTTGTTTTTTTTAATTTATAAGTTTTAAGATCTCACTCTAATACCAACACAGTATTAGGTATGAAATAAATATAGCTGAAGTGGAGAAAAAGATCCTGAAATCCAGGAGATAGGGAAAAAGTTTAAAGAGAGAGGGAGAGGGAGAGAGAGAGAAAATGAATAATTTGAGACAATTTAAATTCGTTGCAGTTTTCCTAGCCAAAAAAGAACAAAGACACAGCAATATATTGGTAGAAAAATTAACAAATCATGTTTTTTTTTCTGTAATGTATGACTTTTCGTTAATTAGGTAAAATAACAACTGGGATTAGTAATGTACAGCCTAAAAATATTTCACTTAAATATTTTTATCATCAAAACAAATGCTATCTTTTGCTCCAGGTATCAGGTTTCATCCCCTGTGCCTCTTTTTTACAGTGTTTCAATTTAATGAATTAATTCTAGAAAAGCATAATAAGATATAATATACTATGATAAACTTTTTATACTTTAATTTATTTATCACAGAGGATATCATATGGTTGGGTAGATTTAATTTTCTTTCCTAAATGTTACATAATTTTTATAACTTGTGCTTCAAAGGAAATAACTAGTTTCCATTCTCATTTGATTTATAACAATTAAAATGTTTAAATCAATTTAAAAATTGTTTTAAAAGTCTTTTAATTTTAAGAAATGGAATAGATGGGAATCTGATCATGTTTGATTCTATTACAGGGATGTGAAATTTAGTCTCGTAGAACCACTTTAGTTTATGGCAAAAAGCATCTGACCACAAAGGAAAGGTTCAGATAACACACTCTCAGTCTTTTTAATATATATATATTCTCTCCTGATAACTGCGTAGTATTAGCAAAGGTAAATAGTAAAGCACTTTCTTCACTATTTTCAGAAGGCAAATATTTTAGATCTTTAATCTTGGAGAAATGATTTAACCTTCAACTAATTCTATATAAGCCAGGAATTTGAAAATATACCTTTGATGTTATTTTATCAAGATATTAGGTTTCATTTTTTGTAATGTTTGGAGACTAATTGTGTTATATATAAAAGCCAATAAAATAAGTAAAGTTTATAGTGAAACCATTTGAAAGAATTGATTCTCCTATATAAATTAACTGATTTTTCAATCTGTTAGCCTTTATTTTTTATTCCATAGATACTTATGTAAGTGAATATCACAAACCATAAATTCAGATATTTTAAAGTTTTTAAACTAACCTGCTTCCCCCAGATACCTGGTTGAGACTTGGTGTGATAAAGTCTAAGGGAAATATTGGGCTTGCTATATTACAGAGTTAAACTTATGATACTTTTGAGGCCAGAAACAACTTGACATTTAAACTATGATTTGGCTGGTAAATTTCTATTTAAAAATTTTGAGATGACTCAACGCTATCGTTGAGACAAATAAGAAACAAAAGCAATATGGGTACTTAAATATATAAAAGAGAATCATATTTTAATCAAGTGTTTTAAATCATTGTAAATCTGAACTCTTTAAAAAATTGTAATGACACTGTAAAAAGGTATGTTTCATTTTTACTTATCAGTTATATTTAACCTTAGCTATCTCAAAACATACTTCAGTGATATTCTATGTCAATAAATAATTATATGTGATTTACTTTATGTAATTCAGAAAAACTATCAAGAGTTTGGAGGGTTCTACAAGACAAACCAATAAATAGACAAACCTTGGTAGAGAAAAGGTATTGTGGGAAGCCTTCAAGGATATGTGTCAAAATTTAAAATTTCTAATTTCTTGACAGAATATAGAGACAAAAATCTCCCTGGAGAAAGGAGGATGAAAATCTTCCTTTTGAAATCCCCAATTGTGTATATTCAGTAGGTTTCAGAGTGAGGGTTAGGAAGCACATGAGGGCAACCAGTGTCTACTGAGCCTTGAAGAATCAGAACTATGTGTCAGAGACCCTAACATTTGTCACAGAAAAGTTTGGAAAAAAGCATGCTTCAGGTCAAGGAAATAATCTACAGCTTCAGCTGCTACTGTTAGTAGAAATTCTTTTCTTAGTAGAAACAGAAGAGTTAGAATTTGATAATGAAGAAATATTATTCTGATATCACTCACCAATCCATAAATTCATGGTGCTAAGTGCTGTTCTCCTTAATTTAATGCATTAATATATTTCTAGGCAATTAAGTGCATGTAAGAGATAGGATATCGGGAAAAGTGCAAATTATAACGCATATTAAACATTGTATTTTAAGTTCTATCCTTGGTCTTAGCTGTCTGCTACAGAAGACACCAATGATAGACCATAAATTAGATAAGGATTAACTGTGCTTTTTCATTTTTTTTGCTATATTGTCTTGGGCATTTTTTTTTTTTTTTTTTTTTTTTTTTGTGGTATGCGGGCCTCCCTCTGTTGTGGCCTCTCCCGTTGCGGAGCACAGGCTCCGGATGCGCAGGCCCAGCGGCCATGGCCCACGGGCCCAGCCGCTCCGCGGCACGTGGGATCCTCCCAGACCAGGGCGCGAACCCGGTTCCCCTGCATCGGCAGGCGGACGTGCAACCACTGCGCCACCAGGGAAGCCCCTGGGCATGTTATTAAACAACTTTGAACCTCAGTTCTCAATGTGGAATAAATATTATCATAATGATTTCCCTACAAGTTTATTTTAGGAATTAAATATAATACTTTACACTTGAGAAACTAGGCACATAGTCATTACATGTAACTGATGATGAATTAATGATCATGTACTTTAAATTTTTTATTTATTTATTTTTATTGAAGTATAGTTGATGTACAATATTATATAAGTTACAGGTGTACAATATACTGATTGGCAATTTTTAAAGGTTATACTCCATTGATAACTAATCTCACATCATTTCTCTCCCTCTGAAAGGTCAAACTCTTGTCATTCTCTTGTAGAAAAGCTAATTGGATCTATGTATTTTTCTTGCTTGCTTTTACACTGTTGACCCATTTTCTCTCATGGTATAAACTCAAGATGTTGAGTGATTTTCTACCATTTGCCTGCCTTTTATTCTACCTGGGTTTCTAGTTTCGAAATTTAAGTGAGTCCTACTCCAAGTTCTGTTCTCCATACATGGCCCTGATACTTTGGATAAGTTTCAATCTGAATTTTTGCTCCATACTGATCTCCTATAGGTCTTTGTATAACACCTTCTAAAATATCATTTAATTCATTTTATTGCCACATTATAATACTGCCATGTGCTGCCACATGCCCAGACTTTATCTCAACTCAGTTTGTAACTTATTCCCTTATTCCAGTAAAGATTACTGACTTTTAGTTGGGACTGTTTTAAGGAAAAACTCGTTATGTCTAATCTTTGGCAAATTCTCATTCAGTAGTAAATTTGTTGCAAGTTCAATAAAATCTGAATACAGGTATTCAATAATAATCCTAATATTTATTTTGTAAAAATAATATAGCAGAAATTAATCTGTGAGCCAAATTTTCTTCGTATATCACAGAGAGTGAATTTTTGAATCAAAGAGAGATAACCTGGGATTATTAACCATCTCTTATCAACAATTCTGACTCTTCTCTGTGCTTTCAGTGGAATGAACTCTGTTTAATGGATGCACCTGACAGTGGCAATCCATTACAAGCGCTTTAAAAGTAGACATAAGTAAAACCACCTAAACCACATCCACTGTTAATAATTGATGCTCATTCATCATTGGCAACTATTGATTATAGGCTTAAATGGAAGTTCTTTGTGTATTGACTTTGGAAACTTTGCCTTGCTATATAGAAGACTGCAGCAACATGAACTTAAAGGAAACGTGTCACAATTCTTAAAAAGTTAAGCGGTCATTAAAGAAACAAGATGCAGTTGAGTCCATGATCTTCTGTGGAATAGAAACAGGTTGTCCTTGAAGAGATGTGACACAAAATAATTCCCTCGACATTTTTTAAAAACAGTTGACTGTTGTTACTAATGGCACAATTATACGGAGAGCTGTTTTATTCTAGTAGTTTTAAATACGTGTATTCTAGATTTTAGATATATATGAATAGAAACTGAATTTTACCAATTGTTTACAATATCAGTCATGCTGTTTGAAATATTTTTACTTCACTTGTTTTCCTCATAACTCCAAATACTTTCATCCTGTGACATAACAGGAGCTTGCAAGTATACTAATGAAATAGTGGGACCACTATGAAATGGTCTCCATGCTTACTGTGGCTTCTTGATGTGAGAAATTATACAAATAATAGCAGAGGAAAGGGTTAAAAGGGAGAACACACTAGCACAAATAATATTTTGGTGATATAATACACCTTAAATTGGGGCATAATTTGAACAATTATAATTACCTTCCAGTATTGGAGCTATCATTAACTAGCTTGTGACACTTGACTTTTCACAATGTCTACTGTTTCCTACACGTAAAACAAATGAAGGTAAAAATTTATCTTAATTCTCTAACAGGATGTTATGAATAGTAAATGACAACATATATGTAGAAGCAAATTGAAAAGCATGAAAATTTAAAAAAATAACAGTCAAAGGTGGGGCCTTACTATTTCTCTAGACCTAACAGAGAGAAGATATGATGGACAATGACAAACACAAGGAAATTGATTAAAAGCAATTATAAAAGTGGTTTTAATATGTGAGTAGAATTATCAATAATTTTGAATGTCAAGCTGTTGAAAAAAAGTCTTTGGAGGAATATGAGTTAGAATATTTAAACCAAATTGTTTCATTGTCAGTAACTTATCCTGTTTGGGACATAAGCAGACTAATAAAATGTGTTTGTTTGCTTTGGAATTCTGCCCTTTTATTATGTGCATGAAATGCATTCTTAATAGTTTGTTTATTGAGTGACTTTAGAAAATTCAGCCAAGTTCAAAATCATCAAAACTGTTATTTCTAAGAGCAAGTAGATTTAAAATCTGCTGCCTCTGTCTGCCAAATGTTGAAGTATCAAAATGTTCCCAGTGAATAGCACCACTTATTATGCTTTAGGAGTATTATTTTTACATGGATCATTTGTAATCCACTTTTGGAACTTGGACTAATTTTAAATGCGTTATCCTGCCATTTTTATATATTGGTGAGTACTCTTTCTGGGCAAGACAAATAACACCTGAATATAATCTTTTAATCTCTCATCATTGGAAACATGCCACATAGAATCCATTTACAGGCAACTTTGCCAGATGAAAACATTTAGTCATTCTGTTAGTAGTAAGAAAATTAAATTCATGGGCTAATAACTTGTGATATGCCATTTGAAGTACATGCAAAATGTACTGTAACCTCTGACATACTGTGAAAAAGAATTACATCATTAAAAATGAGCATCTTAGAGCAGAAAACAAGAAACAAAAGTCAGTGAGAATTTCCTTTAGTTCAACTTTTCATTAAAACCAAATGTTTGTTATGATATTAAATTTTATGGCAGAATCCCAGATTATACTCCTCACTTTGTGAAAAGATATTGAGAATACACTATAAAAATTTGCCAATATTTTACAAGATAACTATGAATAAAAGGTTTTAGTCTGCATTAATGGCTAAGAGACTGATGGCAGTTAATAGGTTTTTGTTTTTTTTTTTTTAAAGCAACTCCCTTTCCTTACTATTCCTTTAGTCAAAATTAACGGGCCTAAATTGTACGAATATTTCACAACATTATGTAAATAAGTAGAAAATAACAGGTTTTATTCTTTTCTTGGCAAAGTAGTTCTCAAAATAATTTACCCCATTTTTAAAAGATTGACTTTGAGATATCATTTATAAATTAAATAATAGAGCTAGGAGTTTGATATCCTGGTTTTACTAAAAAGAAAACTCATTCGGTATTATAATATGACAGCATTAAGCTATCATTCCTTAGGCCATGAATCATTTGCCCCAGAGGTGTGCAATGTGTTTCAGTACTAAATTTTTGCACGATAGAGAGGGAATTTATCAACCTTACCACAATTATTGTCATTTTATTTTTACCATATTTCAAACATTTTCTATGGTTTACATATTAAATATGTTAGCTCATTTAATCCTTACATCAAGTTGACAAGTGTTTATGTCATTTTACGTCAACGGAAACATAAACTTATAGAGATGAAGTAACTTTGCTATTGTTACAGAGCTAGAAAGTTGGAGAACAAAATGTGAATCCAGATACACTCACTATATTGTCTTGAACCACTACGTTGTATGTTTCCTTCTTTTCTGGAAAATGGATCTTGCCATCAGGACAAATCGTTTCTAGAATGATAGAGTTTTAATAGCTCTAAAAATAAGGAAAAAAGCCAAGCATGACCTTAGTAAGTACTTCTTTAACACCAGGCTAAGGGGTATGCCTCAGTAAACATTAACAATATAAAAGGATTTTAATAAGGAGAACTCCAAAACAATATCTATAACTGCATATTTGTAATTGAAATTTCCACCCAGATATCTAATAGCCATCTCAAACTAAATCTGTCCAAAATAAGTATCTTGATTCACTCACCCTCTACACCAATATTTTTCCTCACCTATGCTTTCTCTTCTTAACAAATGAATATATTATTCATGTAGGTCCCCAAGACACAAGGAATGTTGAAAAAAGTAATCTCTTCCTAGGAAGTTGCACCCCAGCACGATAATACTATGCAAGAAAGAACATAACTCTTTGGTAGATAGCAAGCTGTCTCTGGATTTTCTTACTCTGGTCAACAAAAATTTATGTGCAGATATTTCCCACAACCAGAGCACCCTCACACTCTTCCACAGACAAATAAGTTACAGTCCCATTTAGTTATTTTACTCAGCTCAAAGATCAAGAAATCTGAACTATGTGAACTACTCTCCATGTTTAAATGCAGCTGCATATAAACTGGTGCTCTATAAATGGGAAGTAAATTTATTTGTTTCCATCTTTTCCCACTACAGACACACATATACTAGTGCCCACTGGTGGCAAAGGGGAACCATAACTGCAGCGAACACTTTTATCAGGAAAAAATAAGAAAAAAAACACAGTCTCACTGGTTCATGGCAATGATAAACTCTTGTGGGTGGATCCTGCTTTTATGGGAGTGGTAAACTTCCCTGTGAAACCCTTGATTCTGCTTTCTAGGAGGAATTCCTCTCTCTATTGTCCTTTATGTTCCAGACTCAACAGTGAGAGGTTTTTCTTGTCTATTTTCCTCCATAGACATTTTTAAGGTGGGTATCAGGGGTAAACCCTCTTGGGGTGACTTAGGTTCTTTAAGTTTGGAGACCCAGGGGTTAAGATTCAAATATTCAACAAACGTTGGCAAGGATGTGGAGAAAAGGGAACCCTCCTACACTATTGATGGGAATGTAAATTGGTGCAGTCACTGTGGAAAACAGTATGGAGATTTCTCAAAAAACTAAAAATGGAACTACCATATGACCCAGCAATTCCACTCCTGGGTATATATCCAAAAAAAAAACAAAAACAGTAATTTGAAAAGATACTTGCACCCCAGTGATCATAGCAGAGTTATGTACAATTACCAAGGTATGGAAGCAACTGAAGTGTCCATCAACAATTGAATGGATAAAGAAGATGTGGTACATATACAATGAAATACTACTCAGCCATAAAATTGAATGAAAATTTGCCATTTGCAACAACCTGGATGGACTTGGAGGGCATTATGCTAAGTGAAATAAGTCAGACAGAGAAAGACAAATACTGTATGATATCATTTATATGTGGAATCTAAAAAATACAACAAACTAGTGAATAAAACAAAAAAGAAGCAGACTCACAGATACAGAGAACAAACTAGTGGTTACCAGTGGGGATGGAAGGGGCGAGGAGCAATAAAGGGTTAGGGGATTAAAAAAAGGTTATTATGGGATTATATGAAATCCCGTGTGTGAAACTTTTGAAAATTGTAAAGCACTATTGTTTCATTCAATAAAAAATAAAAGACTCAAATATTCAAAATTTTTAAAATCAATAATTTATTTGACAACATAATTTTCTCAAAAACTTAGTAGGCTTGAGATCCATTTATTTCTAGTTAGTTGTATAAGCCAATACCTATACAAAAATCTTTTCCAGAGGAAACTTCTAAAACTGATTTATGTTTTTCTTTTTAACTCCATTGGTTATTGCTCTCAAGTTAACAGGAATCTTGAGGCTGCCTGAAAGAATGAGTTTGAATGAGGAAGCCCCTATTCTTAATCTAATCTTGCACATGTAAATCTTAATGGGCCTATCCCATCCAAATCCCTTTTCAATCACATCTTTTACTTTTGAGGGCTAGAAGCGGTTGACTTTTCAAATACTGTAGGACCCAAGATTTTGGATTCTTTCTATTAGCTTTCACTATTTGCTCTTAAACTTGCCCAGCCTTGTCTGAGCTCATCTCTTTTCTCTACTACCTTGATGAACTCAGCCAGTTACAGCAAATGCATGCTTTAACTTTCTGTGTCTTAATGTTTTCCCATAGAGCCTTAGTGTCAGAAGATAACCTGAATCTCTTGCACTTTTACCAATGAGAATCTCTGTCTCCAAATTTCCAGCTGCACTATGTTTCCTCTCTGCCTGGTGAACAACCTCTAACAGATGCGACCCTTTTGTTTTTAGGGTATTTAATTTTTGTTGTTACAACAGCATCTGCTTTGCTTACCAATATCTGTATTATTTAGAATAAAATTAGCAGCTATAACAACAAAAACAAAAGAAAAATTTTAATAAACTGCTCTATTTCAGAGTTCTTACTCTGATTTGTCATTGATCCCAAGCACTCTAGCTTATTTACAGGGTTGATTTATCCAGATACAAATTAGAAAAATATTGGACATGTTGGTTTAAATAGATGAATAAAGAGGAAATTAGGCCAAGAATATCATGCCAATAGTAGAAATGAAAATCCATGGATGTTGGTACATGCATATAGAATTAATTAGTTCAGTTGACTTTGTTATATAAAAACACTTCAGTGAAGCACTTTGTGAATGAGTAAAGGAAAAGAAAGTGTATTAAAAGTGACTATTCAAAAGGAAGAAAAATGACAGAAAAAGAGGAAAACTAAAGCAAATTCTAAAACTGTCAATAAAATAGCAGGATAAATCTATGTCCTGGGTGACATTACTTCTGTAACATCTCTTTATAGTGTTTTTGAATTCATAAAATACTCAGTAGGTAAACCAATCATTTTGATAACTGCATTGACTGGCTTTCTTCTTTTGCCTGTGTTTATAGCAGTTTCCTCAAAATTTAAAATAAAAACCTTTTTATGCTTCGGACATTTCTTATATATATCTGTTCAGTGCATCTCTATCAACATTATTTTCATTTAGCAAAAGCGATTGTATCCTGCTTTAAGTTTTTAGTGTACTCTACATTTTCCTCAAAAAACCCAAACAAATCATCAAATAAACATAAAAAAGAAAAAATATGACTATATGAAGGGAAAACATTAATTTTAAAGCAAATGTGAATATGTTAAATTTTAGAGACAGAGACTTTAAAATGTTAAGCATTTATCTCACCAAAGCAACAGGATGGTTAAATAAATGATAGTGCATCACTTGAAGCAATACTGTTCAGGAATTATAAATAACATGTTTTACTATATTTAACCATATGAAGATGATTGAAACAATATTAAAGTGAACAGTACAGGCTAAAATGTGTATATATATTTATACATGATAACACACATAGTATAATATTATATTATATAGAATATACTGTATATAATCTACATACTATATATTGTATCATATTATTATAAGTGATGTGTATATAATATAAACACACTTTTATGATAAAAATGTAAAAGTACAGAAAGAAGGCATTTTGTGTGTGTGTGTGTGTGTGTGTGTGTGTGTGTGTGTGAGAGATGTCTGAGGACAATGGGATGATTGCTTATTTTATTTTTCATGTTTTTAACTGCTGCATTTATTTTATAATAAGAGTTATTAAAGTTAGACAAGCAAAAAAATATTCACACATAATTCAATTATTTTTTTTTTCCTGTTTGTCAAGCACTGTTTTGATGCTCAGATTAGACTTGAAGATAAATAGAAGGATGAAAAATGGGAAGAAAATGCCATACACTCAGCACTTAACAAGTAATAGATGTTCTGGGCATTTAAATTTGAACAACTAAGTGCAAGGGAGTTGCATGGGGACGTGGGCCCATATATGTTACAATAAGCAATGTGTTAAACAGATCACCCGTTTTATCTAAATCTGCCTTTGCCACCACCATATGAAATTGATTTTATTATCTCAATTTTAACAAATGAGTAATCTATAGATTCTCTAACATACTAGGCCAGAGTCGGTTAGCTAGTAAGAGGTTGACTATGATTTTGAATAATTCTCTCCATCTCCAAAAACTGTGTCCTAGTCTTGAAGATCTCAAACAATAGTTATAGTTAAGTAGAAAGACAAATAAATAAAAATGCTTTGTGACTAATATTGTAAACAGGCAAAGTTCTATGAGAGTACAGATTAAAGGGAAGTAAACTCTGGAGTAAATGGATGGATGATTCTTGGGGAGGTGGGGGAGGCAGAGAAATGCTATTTGATCTGCGTCTTCAAAGGCAGGATGAATAAATATTAGCCAGCAGATGAGTGAAGGGCATGACATCTCCAGCCAGCACAAAAACATCAGTAGAGACCCAGGAATGCAGGACTGGCTTTATCCATAGGTTAGCTAGTGCTTAGTGAAAACTAGTGCTTAGTTAGCTAGTGCTTAGTGAAAACTCTAGTTCCTAACATACCCCCACTCCTCCACCCAACATGTGACTTCTGACTTCTTTCTTTCTAGCTGATATCTCCATATTTCACCTTCTTGTATAGCATTCAGTGTATCTTCACCTTTCATTATAAAGTGTTATCCATATTTTACTATGCTTTACTGTAAAATTCTCAAGAACTGGGAATGTGTGAGTCCATCTGTATTCAGCCAAATGAGACATGGCTAAGGTTGGAAAAATATTTAGGAAAAGCAAAAACACGAATCTTTTTTCTACCTCAAATACAAACAGAAAAAAAGTTTAATTAGTTATCACTCTAGCTTTCAAAATAATTTTTTAAAAGGAAAGTACCTATTATTGAATACATTGTTTGAAATTACATTAAAAAGTCTTCCTATCACAAGCAAGTTTTCAGATATTTTAACTTCTCCATTGATATCCCTCTATGGAAATTTCATTTTTTAATACAATGTTTCTTAACCCAATGTTTCTCAAATTTTCTTTATAGTTTAATACCATTTGAAATGTTTAAGTACATTAATAAATTTAATAATAAATACCCCAAGGTTAGTTACAGTAGTTGAGAATCACTGGAAGATTTCTAAATACCTTACAAAAATTTTATGATTTTAAGAGCATGAGTCTTTATATAAATAGAAGAAGACTATGTATGTGATATGTGTGTACGTGTGTATTTCCATCCAACTTGGGGGCCTATACTTCCTCTCAGTCACACATTAAGACCTGTTTCAGAAACCTTTCAATCTGTATTACTCTACTCATAGTAGCTCCTGTAGTGTCAAAATGATCCTGCATCTGTTCATGGGAAGAAAATTTTGTTTTAATATATTTAAGTATTTGTATGTATGTATGGATTCTCACTGGATTATTTTATTTTATTTCATGTAATACAATGGTATTTTGCAATGAATAAAATATACTAGAGTAAAATAAAACCTACCATGTTCATGTTTTAAGTTTTTTTCTCATGAAATTTTTTCATTAAAGAATGCTAAATTTCTTAGCTATATTATATTAAAGTCTTACCATTTACATAACTTTTTCACTCTACAGAAATTGCCATATACAGTAAAACTGAAATTCTACCATATAAACAGTGTGAGCTCTTACATAAACCCATAACGTGTAGGTAAAACTAAATTGATTTAATATCATGGAAATAGATGAGTCGTGTTTTTTGGTTTGGTTTTTGCTTTTTGAGTGAGATGAACTTCTGCAGTATTCTCCTCAATCAAGAGAATATACTGGATATGCAGATTAATATTTGGACCTCAGAGAATTTTAACTGCTGAGATAATTATTGTAACTTTGATGGATTTGACTTTAGTACTGACTCAGGTTTTGAAGGACTTGACCCTAAAGTCATATTTATTTTCAATTCCTGTTTAACGAATACATTTAGAATTTATTGTTTAATTGCACCACACATCAAAATGCATTTTGCACTTTGATTAGGTAATAGTTTTAGGTGAAGTTCTGGATCATTTGGTTAGACATCCATGGAACAACTAACCCACACTCATTAGCTCCAGAAAGGACAAAACTTTTATTTCCTGTATTATGTTTGTAAAATTAACTTTCTGCCTTCACAGACACTTTCTTTGTATACTTAGCACTGTACCACCCAGAATAATTTTTGGCGAGTTTCATCACCTTGAATTGTATTTCTGATCTCAACTATTTATCAGTTCTTTACTCGTCAATTCCAACTCACTAATCCTTAGTGTGCTATAATGACTCATTTAACAGTTTGAATGGTGTAATAAGATCTACTGAGAGTTCAAAGATATTGCTAGTCTCACTTTTAAGCTTTGAGATGTAGACAGATATATATGAATTATTAGATGTCATATATTATTATATGACTGTATATAAATGATTATTATATATTTAAGTATAAGCATTATGTAGTATACAATTATAATATATATTTTATATATTATTATATATGCTTATATGCATATGATACCTGTCTACATACAATCTATTGATCTAAAACTGTATCTGTGGGCTTCCCTGGTGGCGCAGTGGTTGAGAGTCTGCCTGCTGATGCAGGGGACGCAGGTTCGTGCCCCAGTCTGGGAAGATCCCACATGCTGCAGAGCGGCTGGGCCTGTGAGCCATGGCCGCTGAGCCTGCGCGTCTGGAGCCTATGCTCTGCAACGGGAGAGGCCACAACAGTGAGAGGCCCGTGTACCGCAAAAAAAAAAAAAAAAAAAAAGGCTTAAAACTATATCTGTGCATTCTATATCTCTTGCCTTTAAAATCTCACAAAATATCACCAAATGTTTCTATCATTTTAATTATTTGGACCCTGATATTGACACTTCTGAGAAAATGTAATATAGATCTTAAGCAGAATTTATAGTTGTCTGCACAGAATATAATACACATAGTTTATATGAAAATGAGTATATCAAAGAGGCTCATACTATTTAGTGAGAAAAAAAATTTAAATGAAGAGCGGTGTACTTTATGACTTTCCTTCCTTTAACATGAAAGATTGTCAAGGAAAAGAGTAGGATTACAGAAGCATAAAAATGATGCCATAATCTCCATTCTCAGTTTTTTGGAAGTCTCTCTCAAACACATTCTCCAGATATTAAACTCAGACTTTTAGATCTTAAAAAAATACCAAGTGTAGATTACGTTTTCTTGTGGTCCTGTAACAGAATCAGGTTAAACAAGTAGTATTTCATATTAAATACAAAGCAGGGACTCTCACTTTCCAGCTTGTCTTGAGCTGATAATAGTTGTGAAACACATCATAACACTATAATGCGAGGAACCAGACTATTTTCATTTTGAATTTCCTTTCTGCTCTAGCAATGGGGCTTAACGTCCACTGTTGTAAGATATCACATAAGATAACCTTATCTTAAAAAAGTTACACTAGTAATCTCATTAAGAATAAATTACACATGTATCCTGCACTCATGTTGAAATTCATTCAAGTAGAATTCAGAAAACTCCAGGCTATTTCAGAATTTTTTTCCATTGATTTGTTTTTCTTATAACTTTTTTTCTCCACAACAGAGTTAACCTTAAATAAAAAAGTGGCTAGTTGGGGGGAAAATTTTTAAATAAAATAACATTTTCAAGGGATTACCTAGCTTTAATATTGTACCATAGATCCTGGTGAGATTACATTATTTCCAGCAGAAATTATCTTTTTGGTATTCAAATATATTTCATTGTCTGTTTTTTGGCCTTGTGTGATACCACTAATGGGAGTCTTTGCAACTGTCAGCGGTTTTTCACTTTTCACATGAGGACTGATTTGCTAATTGGATTAAGTCTGTCTCTAACTGTAATCTCAGTAAGCATCAGTTAAAGGAAGAACTGCCATGTTGCCCCTGGGTTGTGTGCTAGTAGGTGAAGCACTCAGTTAATAAGAATCATTTAAAGCACAGCCTACCTGCATAATTAACTCTGCTTATTTCCTTGATTAAAAATCTGCTTATCAAGGCTAATTGTTCAACTGAATCTTCAGGGATATCTGCAGTAAGTACTTACAGTATTTGAACTAGAGGTGGATTAAAGTGTCACCAAATGTTTTAGTTATTAGGCAGCAAAATTGCAGCTGATTTTACAGGCTTTAAAAGGAGTGTAAATACTGAGTTTTAGTGAAAGTGGATAGCAGCGAATTATAGTGTCATTTAGAATATTGTTAGTGATGAATTACACGTGGGATGCAAGAAAATACAGAGGAGTACCTGCTGGGGGTGGAATCTATTTGTGAGCTAACTTTGTGTCTATGAATAATTTAATGGTATTTACTGCAGTAGAGAGTTTTTACCAATTATCAATGAACTCCCTCTATTAAAGAAACTTCCAGACTACGTCCCAGTGTCCTTGCATCTATGTGGGGCCAAGTGACCTAGTTTTAGCCACTGAAAACTGAACAGAGGCTGGCCCTTAAAATGTCCCTGGAGGTCTTCCAAAAGATTTCTCTCTTTGGTCATTGGCTAGTAGGATGCCAATGACCAGTGGAGTATACTCAAGCCCTACATCATGACCAAACCATTAGATGGCATAAAACTGAGTCCCAGATGATTGCATGCAGCAGAGATGCTTTCCCACCTCCACAGGCAACCCACATTATAGTATGGTGTGCAGTGAGAAATAAACTTTTGTTATATATCAAATTAGTACTCTAAGACCTGAGAAATAAGAATTCTGAAAAAAAAAATGTTTTGGTATTTAATATAGTTTGAAATTTCCTCAGCAACGTGGGAGGTACTAATACTCATAGTTTCTTTTCCTCTCCAGATGGTGGAAAACTATGAGACTTCCTATATAGAATAGAAATTCTTTTTTAATCTACACTGTTCCTCCCTCCACCGTTGTCAACTATAAAAGAGCACCCTAGGGAAATGTGGAATAACTCAGTTGGATAATTCAGGGCCCTGGACATAGCTGAGTAACTTAGAAAAATCATTAGTTGGGGCGGGACCTTCAAGACGGTGGAGGAGTAAGATGTGGAGAACACCTTCCTCCCAATAAATTCATCAAAAATACATCTACATATGGAACAACTCCTACAGAACACCTACTAAACGCTGGCAGAAGACCTCAGACTTCCCAAAAGGCAAGAAACTCCCCACGTACCTGAATAGGGCAAAAGAAAAAAGAAAAAACAGAGACAAAAGAATAGGGATGGGACCTGCACCTCTGGGAGGGAGCTGTGAAGGAGGAAAGGTTTCCACACACTAGAAGACCCTTCACTGGTGGCTATGGGGGGTGAGCGTGGGGGAAACGTCGGAGCCACGGAGGAGAGCACAGAAACAGGGGTGCAGAGGGCAAAGCGGAGAGATTCCCGCACAGAGGATCGGTGCCGACCAGCATTCACCAGCCCGAGAGGCTTGTGTGCTCACCTGCTGGGGTGGGTGGGGGCTGGGAGCTGAGGCTCGGGCTTTGGAGGTCAGACCCCAGGGAGAGGACTGGGGTTGGCTGCATGACCACAGCCTGAGGGGGCTAGTGTGCCACAGCTAGCTGGGAGGGAGTCTGGGAAAAAGTCTGGACCTGACTAAGAGGCAACAGACCATTGCTTTGGGGTGTGCAAGGAGAGGGGATTCAGAGCACCACCTAAATGAGCTCCAGAGATGGGCGTGAGCCGTGGCTATCTGCATGAACACCAGAGACGGGCATGAAACGTTAAGGCTGCTGCTACGGCCACCAAGAACCCTGTGTGCAAGAACAGGTCACTATCCATACATGCCCCCCACACCCCGGGAGCCTGAGCATCCTGCCACTGCCAGGGTCCCGTGATCCACGGACAACTTCCCTGGGAGAACATATGGCAAGCCTCAGGCATTTGTAAAGACACACTGGCCTCTGCCTCCACAGGCTCACCCTGCATTCCGTACCCCTCCCTCCCCATGCCTGAGTGAGCCAGAGCCTCCTAATCAGTTGCTCCTTTAACCCCATCCTGTCTGGGCAGGAACAGATGCCCTCAGGCGACCTACACTCAGAGGCAGCACCAAATCCAAAGCTGAACCCTAGGAGCTATGCGAACAAAGAAGAGAAAGGGAAATTTCTCCCAGCAGCCCAGGAGCAGGGGATTAAATCTCCATAGTCAACTTGATGTATGCTGCATCTCTGGAATACCTGAATAGACAACGAATCGCATTCCGTACCCCTCCCTCCCCATGCCTGAGTGAGCCAGAGCCTCCTAATCAGTTGCTCCTTTAACCCCATCCTGTCTGGGCAGGAACAGATGCCCTCAGGCGACCTACACTCAGAGGCAGCACCAAATCCAAAGCTGAACCCTAGGAGCTATGCGAACAAAGAAGAGAAAGGGAAATTTCTCCCAGCAGCCCACTGAACCCTAGGAGCTATGCGAACAAAGAAGAGAAAGGGAAATTTCTCCCAGCAGCCCAGGAGCAGGGGATTAAATCTCCACAGTCAACTTGATGTATGCTGCATCTCTGGAATACCTGAATAGACAACGAATCATCCCAAATTGAGGAGGTGGACTTTGGGAACAACTGTAGACTTGGGGTTTGCTTTCTGCATCTAATTTGTTTCTGGTTTTTGTTTATCTTAGTATTTAGTGCTTATTATCATTGGTAGATTTGTTAATTGATTTGGTTGCTCTCTTCCTTTTTTTTAATATACATATATATTTTATTCCTTTTTCTCTTCTTATGAGTGTGTATGTGTATGCTTCTTTGTGTGATTTTGTCTATATAGCTTTGATCTTACCATTTGTTCTAGGGTTCTGTCTGTCCGTGGTTTTTTTTTTTTTTTTTTATAGTATAGTTTTTAGCATTTGGTATAATTGGTGGATTGGTTTTTTGGTTTGGTTGCTCTCTTCTTTCTTTCTTTATTTTTTTCTTCTTTTTAAAACTTTTTTATTTTTAATAATAATTTTTTATTTTTTAATTTAATAACATTTCTTTCTTTCTTTCTTTCTTTTTTTTCCTCCCTTTTCTTCCAAGCCATGTGGCTGACACGGTCTTGGCGCTCTGGCCAGGTGTCAGGCCTGAGCCTCTGAGGTGGGAGAGCCGAGTTCAGGACATTGGTCCACCAGAGACCTCCCAGGCCCACGTAATATCAAATGGTGAAAGCTCCCCCAGAGATCTCCACCTCAACGCTAAGACCCAGGACCACTCAAAGACCAGCAAGCTAGAGAGAGGGACACCCTATGCCAAACAACTAGCAAGACACGAACACAACACCATCCATTAGCAGAAACGCTGCCTAAAATCATAATAAGTTCTCAGACAACCCAAACACACCACCAGATTCGGTCCTGCCCACAAGAAAGACAAGATCCAGCCCCATCCACCAGAACACAGGTACTAGTCCCCTCCACCAGGAAGCCTACATAAACCACTGAACCAACCTTACCCACTGGGGGCCCACACACAGTAAGATAAACAAAATAAGAAGACAGAGTAATATGCAGCAGATGAAGGAACAAGGTAAAAACCCACCAGACCAAACAAATGAAGAGGAAATAGGCAGTGTACTTGAAAAAAAAGTCAGAGTAATGACAGTAAAGATACCCAAAATCTTGGAAATACAATGGAGAAAATATAAGAAATGTTTAACAAGGACCTAGAAGAACTAAAGAGCAAACAAACAATGATGAACAACCCAATGAATAAAATTAAAAATTCTCTAGAAGGAATCAATAGCAGAATAACTGAGGCAGAAGAACGGATAAGTGACCTGAAATATAAAATAATAGAAATAACTACTGCAGAGCAGAATAGAGAAAAAAGAATGAAAAGATTTGAGGACAGTCTCAAGACCTCTGGGAGAACATTAAACGCACCAACATTTGAATTATAGAGGTCCCAGAGGAAGAGAAGAAAAAGAAAGGGACTGAGAAAATATTTGAAGAGATTAGAGTTGAAAACTTCCCTAATATGGGAAAGGAAAGAGTCAGTCAAGCACAGGAAGCACACAGAGTCCCATACAGATAAATCAAAGGAGAAACACTCCAAGATACATATTTATCAAACTATCAAAAATTAAATACAGAGAAAAAATATTAAAAGCAGCAAGGGAAAGGAAACAAATAAGATACAAGGGAATCCCCATAAGGTTAACAGCTGATCTTTCAGCAGAAACTCTGCAAGCAAGAAGGGAGTCGCAGGACATATTTAAAGTGATGAAGGGAAAAAAACCTACAGCCAAGATTACTCTACCCAGCAAGGATCTCATTCAGATTTGACAGAGAAATTAAAACCTTTAAAGACAAGCAAAAGCTAAGAGAATTCAGCACCACCAAACCAGCTTTACAACAAATGC
>NC_041219.1:82518587-82520485 GCF_002837175.3 Physeter macrocephalus | reverse complement strand
AGTAGCAATTCTCATATCAGATAAAATAGACTTTAAAATAAAGACTATAACAAGAGACAAAGAAAGACACTACATAATGATAAAGGGATCAATTCAAGAGGAAGATATAAGAATTGTAAATATTTATGCACCCAACATAAGAGTACCTCAATACATAAGGCAACTGCTAACAGCCATAAAAGGGGAAATTGACAGTAACACAATAATAGTAGAGGACTTTAACACCCCACTTTCACCAATGGATAGATCATCCAAAATGATAATAAACAAGGAAACACAAGCTTTAAATGATACATTAAACCAGATGGACTTAATTGATATTTATAGGACATTCCATCCAAAAACATCAGAATACACTTTCTCCTCAAGTGTAACAAGAGACAAAGAAAGACACTACATAATGATAAAGGGATCAATTCAAGAGGAAGATATAAGAATTGTAAATATTTATGCACCCATTTAAGAAAACTGAAATCATATCAAATGTCTTATCCTACCACAATGGTATGAGACTAGATACCAATTACAGGAAAATATCCATAAAAAATAGAAACACATGGAGGCTACCCAACACACTACTAAATAACCAAGAGATCACTGAAGATATCTAAGAGGAAATCAAAAAATGCCTAGAAACAAATGACAATGTAAACAGGATGACCCAAGACTGATGGAATGCAGTAAAAGCACTTCTAAGAGGGAAGTTTTATAGCAAAACAATCGTACCTGAAGAAACAAGAAAAATCTTGTAAAGAACCTAACCTTACACCTAAAGCAATTAGAGAAAGAAGAACAGAAAAACCCCAACGTTAGCAGAAACAAAGAAAGTATAAAGATCAGATCAGAAATAAATGAAAAAGAAATGAAGGAAATGATAGCAAAGATCAATAAAACTAGAAGCTGGTTCTTTGAGAAGATAAACAAAATTGATAAACCATTAGGCAGACTCATCAAGAAAAAAAGAGAGAAGGCTCCAATCAACAGAATTAGAAATGAAAAAGGAGAAGTAACAACTGACACTGAAGAAATACAGAGGATCATGAGAGACTACTACAAGCAACTTTATGCCAATAAAATGGACAACCTGGAAGAAATGGACAAATTCTTAGAAAAACACAACCTTCCAAGAGTGAACCAGGAAGAAATAGAAAATATAAACAGACATATCACAAGCACTGAAATTGAAACTGTGATTAAAAATCTTCCAGCAAACAAAAGCCCAGGACCAGATGGCTTCACAGGCAAATTCTATCAAACATTTAGAGAAGAACTAACACCTATCCTTCTCAAACTCTTCCAAAATATAGCAGAGGGACGAATATTCCCAAACTCATTCTATGAGGCCACAATCACCCTGATACAAAAACCAGACAAAGATATCACAAAGAAAGAAAACTACAAGCCAATATTACTGATGAACATAGATGCAAAAATCCTCAACAAAATACTAGCAAACAGAATCCAACAGCTCATTAAAAGGATCATACACCATGATCAAGTGGGTTTTATCCCAGGAATGCAAGGATTCTTCAATATATGCAAATCTATCAATGTGATACACCATATTAACAAATTGAAGGAGAAAAACCATATGATCATTTCAATAGATGCAGAAAAAGCTTTCTACAAAATTCAACACCGATTTATGAAAAAAACCCTGTAGAAAGTTGGCATAGAGGGAACTTACCTCAACATAATAAAGGCCATATATGACAAACCCACAGCCAACATCATTCTCAATGGTGAAAAACTGAAAACATTTCCACTAAGATCAGGAACAAGACAAGGTTGCCCACTCTCACCACTCTTATTCAACATTGTTTTGGAAGTTTTAGCCACAGCAATCACAGAAGAAAAAGAAATAAAAGGAATCCAAATCGGAAAAGAAGAAGTAAAGC
>NC_041219.1:82517900-82518449 GCF_002837175.3 Physeter macrocephalus | reverse complement strand
TACAAAATTAATGCACTGAAATTGCTTGCATTCCTATACACTAATGCTGAAAAATCTGAAAGAGAAATTAAAGAAACAGGGCCATTTATCTTTGCAACAAAAAGAATAAAATACCTAGGAATAAACCTACCTAAGGAGACAAAAGACTTGTATGCAGAAAATTATAAGACACTGATGAAAGAAATTAAAGATGATACAAACAGATGGAGAGATATATCATGTTCTTAGATTGGATGAAGTGACATTGTGAAAATGACTGTACTCTCCAAAGCAATCTACAGATTCAGTGAAATCCCTATCAAACTACCAGTGGCGTTTTTCACAGAACTAGAACAAAAAATTTCAGAATTTGTATGGAAACACAAAAGACCCTGAAAAGCCAAGGAATATTGAGAAAGAAAAACGGAGCTGGAGGAATCAGGCTCCCTGACTTCAGACTCTATTACAAAGCTACAGTAATCAAGACAGTATGATACTGGCACAAAAACCAAAATACAGATCAATGGAACAGGATAGAAAGGCCAGAGATAAACCCACGCACATATGGTC
>NC_041219.1:82502172-82517565 GCF_002837175.3 Physeter macrocephalus | reverse complement strand
AAGCAACTGACAAAGGATTAATCTCCAAAATTTACAAGCAGCTCATGCAGCTCAATATCAAAAAAACAAACAACCCAAGCTAATAATGGGCAGAAGAGCTAAAGAGACATTTCTCCAAAGAAGATATACAGATTACAAACAAACACATGAAAGGATCCTCAACATCAGTAATCATTAGAGAAATGCAAATCAAAACTACAATGAGGTATCACCTCACACTGGTCAGAATGGCCCTCCTCAAAAAATCTACAAACAATAAATGCTGGAGAGGGTGTGGAGATAAGGGAACCCTCTTGCACTGTTCGTGGGAATGTAAATTGTTACAGCCACTATGGAGAACAGTATGGAGGTTCCTTAAAAAACTAAAAATAGAACTACCATATGACCCAACAATCCCAGTCCTGGGCATATACCCAGAGAAAACCATAATTCAAAAAGAGTCATGTACCACAATGTTCATTGCAGCTCTATTTACAACAGCCAGGACACGGAATCAACCTAAGTGTCTAGCGACAGATGATGGATAAAGAAGATGTGGCACACATATACAATGGAATATTACTCAGCCGTAAAAAGAAATGAAATTGAGTTATTTGCAGTGAGGTGAATCGACCTAGAGACTGTCATACAGAGTGAAGTAAGTCAGAAAGAGAAAAGCAAATACCATATGCTAACACTTACACATGGAATCTAAAAAAAAAAAAAAAGAGGTTCTGAAGAAACTAGGGGCAGGACAGGAATAAAGACACAGACATGGAGAAAGGACTTGAGGACACGGGGAGGGTGAAGGGTAAGCTGCGAAGAAGTGAGATAGTGGCATGGACATATAGACACTACCACATGTAAAATAGATAGCTACTGGGAAGCAGCCCCATAGTACAGGGAGATCAGCTTGGTGCTTTTTCTTTTTTTTGCGGTAAGCGGGCCTCTCACTGTCGTGGCCTCTCCCGTTGCGGGGCACAGGCTCCGGATGCGCAGGCTCAGCGGCCATGGCTCACGGGCCTAGCTGCTCCGCGGCATGTAGACACAGACATGGAGAAAGGACTTGAGGACACGGGGAGGGTGAAGGGTAAGCTGCGAAGAAGTGAGATAGTGGCATGGACATATAGACACTACCACATGTAAAATAGATAGCTACTGGGAAGCAGCCCCATAGTACAGGGAGATCAGCTTGGTGCTTTTTTTTTTTTTTTGCGGTAAGCGGGCCTCTCACTGTCGTGGCCTCTCTCATTGCGGAGCACAGGCTCCGGATGCGCAGGCTCAGCGGCCATGGCTCACGGGCCTAGCTGCTCCGCGGCATGTGGGATCTTCCCGGATCAGGGCACGAACCTGTGTCCCCTGCATCGGCAGGCGGACTTTCAACCACTGCGCCACCAGGGAAGCCCTAGCTTGGTGCTTTGTGTCCACTAGATTGGTGGGATACGGAGGTTGGGAGGGAGACGCAAGAGGGAGGAGATATGGGGCTATATGTATATGTATAGCTGATTCACTGTGTTATAAAGCAGCAACTAACACACCATTGTAAAGCAATTATACTCCAGTAAAGATGTTAAAAAAAGAAAAGAAAAAACAACAACAACGAAAAAAGACAAAAAAAATAAAAAGAAGGGTGAGGGCTATTTTAGAGTGGTGTCTGAAAAGACCCCATTAAGGACAGTTACTAGTTAAGAGCTGCAGGGTGATAAATAACCAAGGGAAGATGTGTGAGATGTGTGCTCCTAGCAGATGAAGTAAGGCAAATGGACCTAGGAAAAAAATACTTGAATGTTTAAGAAACAGAATAGAGGCTGGTCAGGGAACTGGGACCAGGAATATTAGAAGATACGTTCAAAGTGGTTGATTCATTATGGCCCTTTACTACGATGCTGAGAGCTTAGCTAACGGACTCCATAATCTTGCTGCCTTGACATCCATTTTGTGTGGCCAGACAGGATGCAGGGGCCTTGACCTGTCACTAGCCCCCTGCTTGGAACTCATGCCTTAGCTCACAGTCCGCAGAGTCACAAGTAAATGTAAATTCCTGCTATGACTTCCCCAACTATGACTTCCCCAACAACCCTGTGAAAAGCACTCTCCTCAGCTGTCCAGAGACTTCCCCCAGTGCAAACCTTAGAAAAGACGCTCCCTGCTTGAAGTTCATAGAGGATCTCTCCCCCTTGGACCCTAATAAAGGCATGTGCCACAGGTCCTGCCCTGTTCTCTCTACCTGTACCCTACCTTGTCCTCCCCTTGTGGCCCCTGGAGGTGCTAAGTACCTCCTTCAGGACCTGCAAGTAATAAACTTCTCTATTTCACCTTCCCTTGGGATCTGATCTTTTGTTGAACTATATGGCTCACCATTCACACCCTGGAGGTCCACTAAACAAATGTTAATTTAACTAAGTCACAACAAATAGGGTTTTGGGGAGAGTCCTAGGGATGCCTTTGGAGCTGTAGGATCTAGTAAACAAGGTTATTTCAGCCTTAAAGGCATAGAGTTATGAGTTGTTACCAGCCCTCACAAAGATGAGTGTACTTTGTAGGGTGAATATATGAGAGAGAAGGCTAACCCAACGCTACACATACTCCCCATTCCTCCTTTGATCATCTTCTCCCCACTTCCTCTTGCAGTGATAGGAGAGCTTGAACCTGAGGGAAAGTGTGAAGAGTTATTGTGGAGAAAAACTTTGCAATGGATTGAATGTTTGCCTCCTCTCAAAATTTCAAAATTCCTCTCTTTAAACCCTAATCCTGTTGTGATGGTATTTTGAGATGAGGCCTTTCAGAAGTGATTAGGTCATGAGGGTAGAGTCCTCATAAGTGGGAGTAGTGCTTTCATTAAAAGAGGTCAGAGAGCTAGCTAGCTCTCTGCCACTTGAAAATACAAGCCAGCCCTCTGCAACCAGGAAGAGGGCTCTCACCAGAACCTGACTACTCTGACACCATGATCTCAGAGTTCATTTACAGAGCTGTGAGAAATAGATATTTGTTGATTAAGCCACTCTGCCTATGGTAATTTGTTATAGCAGGCTGAACTAAGACAAGGTTTTTTTCTATTTTACATGTGTTAATGAAAATTATTTTATAGTGAGGCTGACAATTGTTCTTGCAATAAAAATCTATTCAGAATCAAAAAAGAAAAAGAAAAATCATTAGTGATATAAACATTATAGTCCTTGCTTTATTTTACCTTTAGAGTGGTTTACTTGCCAGTGTCTATTCTCAGGTTCAACAACTCCCTAGTAGCAGCAGCATGCATGAACTCAAGAAATGACGTATACCTTTCCCCCATGTATTTTTTTATTTCTTCCATTGCATGCTTTTATTCTAGTACATCGCCTAGCATCAGAATGAGAAGCTCAAGTTTATTCCTACTATGAGTTTTTAGGGATATCAGAAGCCACACGTTATCACATACTTAGTCAAGCCAATTTGCCAACCCTGTGGTCTCTACCCAGCAGAAGCTTCAAGTAATATGCCATTGGATAGCATGGTTTCCTTATTAAAAAGGTGAGCTGTATGTTACAATTAAATATCTATTAAAACATGATTTTTTTACTCTAGATTCTTCTTTTATCTAAACTTTTCTTAAGGAATATGCATATACAGCAATTTATGGCTATTAAATTCACAAATTTTATGATCCATTTTCAGTTACACCACTTAGAGTAATGCATTTAGAAAAGGATTATTATACAAACTGAATTAGATGAGGACATTGAGAAAGAAATATTAGGGCATTTGTCAAAGTCCTATTAGAATGAATATTATTTTAAAGACGTGTTCTTTGTAATCTTTCTATTTCTATATCCTCCCAGGTACAATGAGTGACTATTATACACACTTTTCATAAAAAAATTTTTTCTTCATTACCCTCCTCTCTTCTTAAGAAAGATGTAAAATGTTACAAAGAAAGCTAATCTTTTATAGATAAAGAGAAATGCTTAACTAGGAGTGACAAGAACCCATTTGACTTCTAATTAGTTTCATGCTCTTGGACCACTTCCTTAGTCTTCCAGTGGCTTGGTATCTGTACTGGATAAACCCTAAGATCACTTCCAGATCCTTTAAGAAATGTAGGAAATGAGAGGAGAATTGAACATTCATACAGTTCCTTGGAATTTTCTTTTTGTTTTGACTTCAAATACCAATTATCTTTTAAATCTTCACTCACTTTCCCACTTCAAATACCACAAACTATCACATAATTTTGATTTAGCTTAAATCTCCAAACTTCTATGAAGGCAGTACACGAAAAGAATCCAAACGAAAGAAGTGAAAGCAGCACCAGCATGATGTCTACGTTTTTAACTTATTAGTTCTGTAGAAGAACCTTAAATATTTCTTATCTTTAAATCTTGCATTACCAGAAAACAACTGAAGCAATGAATTTTTGTTTCAGCCATTCAATTCTTGTGAGCCTCAAGATTTTTTTCAATCTGACCTAAGTACTACTGGGATGGAAAAATGACCTAACTCTTGAATAAAAAAGCATATTCTACCTTTACAAAGCATGTTCATAACAAGTTAGATGAGGATCTCATGACACAATGATATGAGGAGTAATTAAAGACCATTCAAAGTAGGCAACATTTTAATAAAATTTAGAAGACTAATGGAACTATAAATATACCTCTAAATTGACAATAAATGTAAATACAGGGCTTCCAGGGTGGTGCAGTGGTTAAGAATCTGCCTGCCAATGCAGGGGACACGGGTTTGAATCCTGGTCTGGGAAGATCCCACATGCCGTGGAGCAAGTAAGCATGTGGGCCACAACTACTGAGCTTGCACTCTAGAGCCTGTGAGCCACAACTACTGAGCCCATGCACCACAACTACTGAAGCCAGCGTGCTCCACAACAAAAGAAGGCACCACAGTGAGAAGCCTATGCACCGCAACGAAGAGTAGTCCCTGCTCGCCACAACAAGAGAAAGCCTGTGTGCAGCAACAAAGACCCAATGCAGCCAAAAATAAATAAATAAAATAAATAAATTTAAATTAAAAAGTAAATACAGAGAAAAATAAAACAAATAGGATATATAAATTAGACATTTAAGCTTTAAAAACTTTGCTCTTCTAGTAAGATCCTACAGAAATTAGGATTCACATACTTTGTTTTCTAAAGTTACATCAAATAAACTTGTAGAAGAGACTTCATAATATATTTTCACAGGGCCTCTCTAACTTAATGCTTTGCATTCTTTGTGTGTTGGGATAGGTTTCCACAGAGGATATAAGTGCCAGTTCTTTATAACCAAATTCCCTTTGGTACTATATAATTTTTACCAAAGCAGGTAAGATTAATCTGAAAGACCAACTACTGAGCTTGCGCTCTAGAGCCTGTGAGCCACAACTACTGAGCCCATGCACCACAACTACTGAAGCCAGCGTGCTCCACAACAAAAGAAGGCACCACAGTGAGAAGCCTATGCACCGCAACGAAGAGTAGTCCCTGCTCGCCACAACAAGAGAAAGCCTGTGTGCAGCAACAAAGACCCAATGCAGCCAAAAATAAATAAATAAAATAAATAAATTTAAATTAAAAAGTAAATACAGAGAAAAATAAAACAAATAGGATATATAAATTAGACATTTAAGCTTTAAAAACTTTGCTCTTCTAGTAAGATCCTACAGAAATTAGGATTCACATACTTTGTTTTCTAAAGTTACATCAAATAAACTTGTAGAAGAGACTTCATAATATATTTTCACAGGGCCTCTCTAACTTAATGCTTTGCATTCTTTGTGTGTTGGGATAGGTTTCCACAGAGGATATAAGTGCCAGTTCTTTATAACCAAATTCCCTTTGGTACTATATAATTTTTACCAAAGCAGGTAAGATTAATCTGAAAGACCTACAGATAAGGCAGTTATGCCTCACAAATAAGGACTTTGTAGAATTATCACAGTAAATAACTCCTGCAGTCCAATGATTTTAAACAGTATTTAGAATAATTAAGAAGATTAAGAGATGTGTATATGTATAAAGCTACTTCATTTTCATAAAATGAATTTGATGAATAAAGACAGGCGTACAAGCCAAGGATAGGGTTACTAATAAAATTAAGTAGAAGCTTCCCAATACTCAAATAAACATAGAGTGTTGTATTACTTTTCTATTGCTGCCATAATAAATTATGACAAATTTAGAGGATTAACACAACACCAGTTTATCATCTCACAGTTTTTACACTAGGTCAGAAGTCTGATACAGGTCTCACCAGGCTAGGTGCTGGCAGCCTGTGTTTCTTTCTGGAAGCTCTAGGGGACAACCTGTTGCCTTGCTCATTCAGGTTGTTGGCAGAATTCAGTTCCTTTCAATTGCAGGATTGAGGTTTCTCTTTTCTTGCTGCTGTCAGTTGAGGGCTGTTTCCAACTCTAGAGGCTGCCATGTTACTTGGCTCATGGTCCTGGTTTTCATGTCTTATCTCTCTGACTCACTCCTGACCACAATGCAGTAAAATTATAAATTAATTACAAAAAGAACTTTGGGAAATTTCAAGTATGTGGAAATTAAACAGTACACTTCTAAATAACCAATTGGTCAAGAAGAAATCACATGGGAAATTATAAAATGATTTGAAATGAATGAAAAGTCATAATATACCAAACTTATGGAATTTAGCTAAAGCAGTATTTAGAGGGCAATGTAAAGGTATAAGTATCTACATTAATTCTGAAGAAAGATCTCATATCAATAACCTAACTTCCACCTTGAGAAATTGAAAAAAAAAGAGCAACTAAACCCAAAGCAAGTAGAAAAAAGGAAATAATGAGTATTTGAATGTAGATAAGTGAATTATAGAAGAAAAAAACTAATAGAGAAAACCCAAGAACTCCAGAATTGGTTCTTTGAAAGTATCAGCAAAATTGACAAATTTTAGGCAGACTGACCAAGAGGAAAAGAGAAAAGACTCAAGTTATTAAAATAAGAAAACAAAGAGTGGGACATTGCTACTGACCTTGCAGCAATAAAAGATGAATATGAGGGAATGCTATGAGTAGTTGAATGCCAACAAATCAGAGAGCTTAGATTAAATGGACAAATTCCTGGAAAGACATAAAGTACAGGGAAAAAAAATACCCACAAAGAAAATTCCAGGTGCAGATGACTTTACTGGTGAATTCTACCAAATATACAAACAATAATTTATGCTAACACTTCACAAATTCTCCTTACAATAGAAGAGGAAGAAACATTTCTCAACTTACTTCATGAGATGAGTATTATCCCAATACCAAAATCAGACATAGTTTATATTTTCCTAATAAACACTATATGCTATATAATTTTATGATGTTCAATAATCAGCTAGAAAATTTGCTTCACATTAAAAATAATAAAAATAGCATGTCATTCTTAGACCATAAAAGGATTAAATCTCTTTTTTCCCTTACCAAATTGTACTTTGTAAATGTTAAGTCAAGTTTTAATTACTTCAACTAGACAATAATCTAGAATTTAGAAAACTTAGAATTTAGGGAGCCTTATGGACTGTGTCAATATATAACTTCCCTGAAAGATAAAGAGTGGTACACAAGAGACTAAGTCAGATGACCTGAGGATATACTGGGCTGCATCTAATGGAAGTTCTTGGCTGAATTCTTACTTATGACTTTAATAATACTGCTAGCTATGTTATTAGTATTTTGCCTGCTTTACAAGACTGTTGCTTCTTGCATTACCAACTGTGTGACTGTCAAAAATATATAGTTTTATATGAGATCGATGATTGTAATAGTGTAACTCTGCATATGGGAAGATACAAGAGGGAATTTTTCTTGGACTCTAACAGATTAGCAAGACAGGTGATCCACAGCTCCCTTTAGTTACTGTTTATAAGACTTAGTCCAGTAATAGCACACTGAGTGGCCTATCAGCGAAATCTTCACCACAGCTAGGAAAGAGTCTTCCTAGCACTGTGGGGTGAAATGGTCATGAAATGCCTCCCAAAGCATGGTCGAATTTATGATCGTGAGGGGGCCCTGTCAACTACAAATTGGCACTTGCCATCTCCCTCTACAAGGATTAAATCATGTGCTGCTGCAGCCGCTGACTTTCAACACTCCCTGAAAGGAGTTCAGGGTGGAGAGCAGAAATGAGGCACGCTGTGCTCTGGGAAAAACTGGCAGAACAAGTCTTCAGATAGATATTTTCAGGAGCCGATTTTATAAGCCCAATGATCATATCTCCTCATATCTAGAAAAACACTAAAATCCTGCCTGGTGACGACTGCTCCTCGTGACTAGCAGAGACCCTCTGCAAAAAAACATATGTGCTCAATTGCACATACTCCCCCTTCACCAAAGTCGCAGATATACCGACCTTCCCCCTCTACCTCTTTGAAGTAGTTTCTCAGAGCTATCTGAAATGCTGTCTCCGGGGTTGCAGTCCTCATTTTGCCCCAAATAAAACTTAACTTGCACCTCTTACGTTGCGCATTTTTTTTAAGTCGACAGTTATTATGGTGACGATAGAAAGCTCTTCATCTCAATCTCAATTAAATTTTGCACGTTTTCAAATTTATGCTAGATAAGGGATGGAAAGGCGAAGGAATTTAGTCATTCAATGAGTAAGCTCAATAAATATCTCTATGCCATGTTTCTCACACTTTAAAATAATTACCTATAGTAAGAAATGCATTTGTATTACAGCACAGGAAAAACAGGGAAAAACATGAATTTATGGATTATCAACTATATGCCATACAAGACATTACTGATACAGACATAAATAAATTAGAATCCTAATCCCCAGAGAACTTGAATCCTTTTTGTCATAATAAAGATTGGTGCTTCTAAGGAATAAAGACTTTACAAAACTATCTATGTTTTTAATAGTGTAAAATTGCAGATACACTTGTAAATACATTATTGGCTCTTTCAACATAGCAATAATTTAGAAATACGTATTCTGTAGCAGTAGAAAATAGAGTATGAATGAACACCTAATGTTCAGCATTGAGATTAGACCTGTTTACACAAGTAATTTTACCATTTTCATTGTATTAAGCTGACATTAACCTGATCCTAATCAGTCATTCCATCAAAAGGTCACTTATTTACAGGCTGGCAATAGTGTTGATTAAATAAACAGTCAATTATTATCCAATTAATTCTGTCCATTTGATGGTGTGTGTAAATACTTCTTAAATATCCTAGATAAATATCTCTAAATATTTACATAGGATTATTATCAAGATGATATAAGGATTCTCTACTTGTAAGAAGTTATATTCCTGTGTAAGAAAAATTTAGATTCACTCTCCTATTGGAGGGAGAGATGAGAGAGGAGGACAAAATTTTACAGTACAGTTTTATCAGGGATCTCTGTCAGTATCCAGTAAGTGTCAACATCTTACTTTAAAGAAGGGGCATAGTCCGTAGCTGGGGAAGAGAGGTAAGATCTTGTCCCAAGACTAAGAATTTATTCGTACAAGGGGAATTAACTGGTCTCTCATCAACTGGGTTAGTGTTCAGGACAAGAATGTAATTATAGTGGAGAACAGGAAAGTGAACCACTAACTAGGGCAGACTAATAGTCATTTGGAACTGGCCATCCACAGTGGAGGTTACAGGAATCTCTGTTTCAATGTGTTATGAACTGAGAAGTTGGAATTGAATACTGGATTTATGGCCAAACCTAATTTCAGATTCAAGCCAAAAGTAGTGCTGATTACAGTAAAAAATAAATTTATCAATTTAGAGATTATAATTTTAAAAAGTGGTAGTTTTATTTGTTAGAAACTTACAAGTTTCTAGGATCAGTATACATGTGTCTACATGATGTTTGTGTGTGTGTGTGTGTGTGTGTACCCGTGCAAATAGTATAAATATATTTATAACAGTCCTGTGAGTTAAATATTTTATTCTTTTTTATAAGTGAAAAAATCTGAGGCTCAAAAAGTTTAAGTGAATTTAAATGTTACAAGAATAATAAAGAGTAGAGTCTATTTTATAATGTATTCACTATGGGATGATGTACTCATTTGTCTGACTCTCAGAATAAATCTATTGTACAATTAAGTTGTTATGTCTGACGCTTTTCAGTACTTTCTTCCTATCCTGTTATAAGTTTCTATTTGACACTGTGTATGATTCAGGTAACTTTTGTATCTCTAACCAATTAAATCTTTTAATAAGCATTTATTTAACTAGCACATATTCTTTGCCAGGTCTGCTAATGCTCACTTGTTTTTCCTCATTAATTATAATTATGTCCCAGTAGCAGTTACATCATTTGCTTCTTCAAACCTTTTGAAAGAAAATTAAAATTTTAGTAAAATTAGCTACTTGTTTAAGTGGAATTTGTCCTTGTATAGAATTATAATATATCTTTCTTTACATTCAGTAAGTACACTCTCTAGTGGCAGGACATGCTTTGACAAAAATGTTCAGAAACCTAAGTGCTGGTTTTCCTTCCAATCCTTTGTTCCTTTCTTCCAAATCTTGCAAATAGCTTAGAAACCTAAGCACTTTGTAAAACTTTACCTTGATAGTTTTAATGATAAAATGGGCATTTACTCACCTATTTAAGTTAATTGCTTATTTGATTCTCTTTGATATTTGCTTAAAATTATTGAACTGACATACTCCTTGAGAGACCAACTCTCCCTTGACATGGCATTACCTGACAAATCCTCAGAAAGAGATTTTATAGCAAAAGCACAGCAAAGCCTTCCCTGGCTTCCTCCTCTTATCATATCTCTGTCTGAGATTACTCATGCAAACATTTCCACAAAAATTAGTGGATAAGGAAATTACCTCTGAGAACAAAGGCGGCAGATTATACTCCTCCAGGTATTATTTCTCAATTTCTTTGTATGAACTTAAATACATGGGCTACAAACAGTGGAAGATTTTTTTTTTTCCTGTCTTAACGCTAATATATGCTTAATAAACTTACTCCTTATATGTGATTATTATTATATAATATGTATTTACATCATATTTTTACTACATATCTATTTTTGGCAAAAATTTATAAAGATTGGTTAATTTTTAGTTATCTGTATCAATGAAGTTGAGCAATGAAGTGAATAAACCTCAGTGGAAAATAATCAATACCTAAGCTAGTTGGAAAATAATCAATACCTAAGCTAGTTGCAGGAATTAATTATACCTGTACGATAGCAGCGGGTAAAAGGTTTGCCTTTTTAATTATGTGTGTGTGTGTGTGTGTGTGTGTGTGTGTGTGTGTGTGTTTAACTCAGACTTACCTGAATATTCATCTTTACCCTCCAGTTGGCTAGCATAAGCCATCTCAAGGCATGATTAATGGCTAAAGAGGTTGACAGCCAAGCCTCTTAATTACGGGAATATAGTTGTGTCAAGAAAAACAAACAAACATCTGAAAACAGGCAGTAAGGGATCAAACAGTATCCCGCATTTCTCTTCCATCTCTGTTTCTCTCTGCTTAATTAGGTTTATTCTTAATATAGTTCCTCTTCTCCAGATGATAAGTATGATCACTGACATTTCCTGAGTCCAGCAACTCACAACTTCACTAAAAGATCCATTAACATAGAGATATTATACCTGTAGTAGAGGACACATACCAAGAGGTCAAAATAATAGGTCCTCAATAACTGGGGGTACTGATAGCACCATGTCAGTTATAACTGTATTTTGGTACATATTCTTAATCATCACTAGACTTCTGCTAATATAACAAAAAGAACTGTTTTATATAATATATAAATAAATGGTTATAAGAATCATTTGTACAAATATATATAATTTAAATATATTTTATATTTGTAAAAATGTTCCTGTTTGTGTTAGACTAGCAGAAGTACAGTGGCAATTAAGATTTTTTTTTGTTATTATTTTCTATAGCAGTCATACCAGTAGTAGTAGTATTTCCCTTTGGTGTTCAATTTCTATGACCTGAGATGTATTTTTAGGTAATTCAACTTCTCATTAATGTACACTATCCTTGTCAATGAAAGAAAACAAAATATAATTTCTAAAATATACCAATTCATTGAAATGTATTTAAGTTCTTTTATCATAAGACAATTCAATTGCTTCTTCATTAGCTAAAGCATTTAGCATGTACTTATCTACATGTAGCACTATAGACGGCCAACCTTATGTAAAAGTTTGATAGTTCACTTAAAGAAAAATTTTATTGTCTACCTTCCCGAAATCCTTTGCACTTATTCGTAAAGTTCTGAATTCCTCTAACATTGGATGAAATTTTTTTTCATTGTTAGAGAAGATGTTTAAAATTTAAAGTCATTCCTAAAGATACAACACATAAATATAAAAGTACTCAGATTAATATTTTAATAAGACAGGAAGAAAAGTATAAATGTGTTGGGGCCCAGGGTAAGTTGCCCCAAAATGTACCTCAATAGTATATTGATTATTTTGAATTAAAGTTACTTAAGGACTTCCCTGGTGGTGCAGTGGTTAAGAATCTGCCTGCCAATGCAGGGGACACAGGTTCGATCCCTGGTCTGGGAAGATCCCACATGCTGCAGAGCAACTAAGCCCCTGCACCAGAACTACTGAGCCTGCGTTCTAGAGCCCAGGAGCCACAACTACCGAAGCCTACATGCCTAGAGCCCGTGCTCCACAACAAAAGAAGACACTGCAATGAGAAGCACGTGCACCACAACAGAGAGTAGCCCCTGCTTGCCGCAACTAGAGAAAGCCTGTGTGCAGCAACGAAGGCCTAACACAGCCAAAAATAAATAAATAAAATAAATAAATAAATTTAAAAAATAAAGTAAGAAGTGGCCAATGCAAAAGGGACACTCTGACCCTCCTTCCCAGGAGCCACAACTACCGAAGCCTACGTGCCTAGAGCCCGTGCTCCACAACAAAAGAAGACACTGCAATGAGAAGCACGTGCACCACAACAAAGAGTAGCCCCTGCTTGCCGCAACTAGAGAAAGCCTGTGTGCAGCAACGAAGGCCTAACACAGCCAAAAATAAATAAATAAAATAAATAAATAAATTTAAAAAATAAAGTAAGAAGTGGCCAATGCAAAAGGGACACTCTGACCCTCCTTTCTGTCACATGAAAGCAGGAAATAAATTTCTCATGTGAAAGGTACACTCCCAGCCTCTGGAGGTAAAAGGACACCCTTATCGCCAGAGATAGGGAATTTGAACCAAAAAGCTTGTATATACAAACCTTGTTATTTCTTTAATTTACTACCTGAAGCCCACACTCTGTTTATATTCTTCACTAATTGAGCACCCAAAACCTAAGTTTCTTGGTACTGTCAATTTCTTACAAATCTATCGTTTCTTTTTCAAAAAAGTATAAAAGCTGCCTGTTTTGGCCACTTCTTAGGTCCCATTTCTATGAACTAAAATTTGTTTCTTTTTCTCCTGTTAATCTGTCTTGTGTCATTTTTGTTATTAGTCCAGCCACAAGAACTCAGAAGGGGTAGAGGGGGAAATTTCCTCCTCCCTGACAAATGTAAGTGGTAGATTTGGCAACTGTCAAATGTTCTCAGTATAGGGCATCTGCTAAAATGACAAACTTTAATAACTTGATATAATACCTCCTTAATTCATTTTCTGACTCTTGCATTTACCTTAATTTTCTTTATGAGAAGAGACAGTTGCCAACAAAATAATCATTTTTTTAAAAACTATAAACTGAAATACATAATTACCCTCTGAAAAGTCATTTGTGCTTTTTGGTTATATATAAAAATAAATCCAGACTTCTTGATCTAACAAGTCTTGAGAAATCTGACCCCTTCATAATTTCATATGCTGCCTGAGCAAACGTGCTACACACTAGACTCCGTGTTCCGTTGTCTATTCAAGGAGCATGACAGATTCTTCAAGGGTCTTTTCACATTTTATTTTCTATATCTGGCGTACTCTAGACAAGTGGAATGGACTTACTAGTTAGCGCAAATGGTATGTCATAGATCAGCAAACAGGTAAGTTCTTTGAATGTAAATCAAACACTTCACTAAGCTCAGCTGATGTTGGTTTGTTTTGTTTTCTCCTTCGCAAAGCTTTCTTAATGAAGTGCTTTGATTTGTCTCTTGTAGACTAACAGGTTGAGTAACTGCGTTTTGCCTCCCCTTCTATTTCACCTCCATCTAACACATTCACATATAGTATCACACCAATTTTTGTTTAGCTTCTCCTAAACAAAATCTCCAGATAGATTCCTTCTTCTCCTTCAAGTCTTAGCCCAAGGATAATTTCATCAGGTAGAATTTTCTGGCCACCAAGTTAAACTAAATTGCCAGAGCCTCTCTGTATTTTCTATCAACACATCTTATTTAATTTCTATATGACCACAATCACAACTTGCAATTTTATATTTATCAGTTGCTTACTTGGTTTTTGTTAGTCTCCCCCGTAACTGTGAGTTTAATAAAGACCAATGCCACTTTTGTACACTATGCCTAGTGTCCAGAATATAGTATTCAGTATCTAAATTAAAAAACATGTATGTATTTGGCTGTGTATTTAGATGGTTACTGAGAAGACACAAGTCTCTCTCCTGGATTCTTTTGCTCTAGTTCTTTGAGCTGTGGCTCAGTGGTTGAGCAAATATCTTGGGTGTTAGTAGTTGTCTTTGGTTGTCTGGAGAATTTTTCTTTAATAAATAATTGATATTACAAATTTATGCTTTGTCTCAAGCCACAGCTTCAGAATACATCTTCCCTGACCTTCTAATTTGGGTGATATAGCCCTCAGGTGTATGTTACTGCAAGTTGTATATACCTATCCTAGAAAATGTATCCTAGAAATGTATCCTAGAAAATGTCATTCCACATTCATCTGTTTACATTTTGTATTCTCCATTGGGTAATACCCTGCTTAAAGATAGGAACTTTTTGTAATGGTCTTTGTATTCCCACTTTTTTTAACCTAATGTGTTTCCATATAAAAGCCATAACATGAAGTCTGTTTAAAGGTAACTTTTAGGAAGACATTTCTTACTCATTCATTATTGTTCTCCCATTACAATGTGACATTCAATTTATCTGTTTACATTTTGTATTCTCCATTGGGTAATACCCTGCTTAAAGATAGGAACTTTTTGTAATGGTCTTTGTATTCCCACTTTTTTTAACCTAATGTGTTTCCATATAAAAGCCATAACATGAAGTCTGTTTAAAGGTAACTTTTAGGAAGACATTTCTTACTCATTCATTATTGTTCTCCCATTACAATGTGGACTCTTTGGAAGCAGAGGATGAATTATATTTGTCTCTTTATTACCAGCTACTAACACAGTATGGGCAATGTTAGAGCACAAGCAAACCTTCTACGCATTCTGGAACAAAAAGTAAGTAATATTAAATAATGGAATATATGCACTACCAAATGTAAATTAGATAGCTAGTGGGAAGCTGCCACATAGCACAGGGAGATCACCTCTGTGCTTTGTGACCACCGAGAAGGGTGGGATAGGGAGGG